>NW_026047103.1:7320000-7517351 GCF_023864275.1 Schistocerca cancellata
GGAAAAATGCAGATAACCGAGCTCGCAGGCTAAAATCAGACAGTTTGCATCTAGAACCGGAGAGAATGTCGGTTGTTTAAGTGGCAGGCCAACCACGACGAGCTTCTAGTGATGGATACTGGCGGACAACCAGCACGCCGCTGCACAGATGCTCTCCGCTCTCTGCGTGAAATCCTCTGGCAGACTGCAAGCTACCGTATGGAGGGGCGGTTCCGGTGCGCGAACTACATCTACATCTACATCTACATCCATACTCCGCAAGCCACCTGACGGTGTGTGGCGGAGCGTACCTTGAGTACCTCTATCGGTTCTCCCTTCTATTGCAGTCTCGTATTGTTCGTGGAAAGAAGGGTTGTCGGTATGCCTCTGTGTGGGCTCTAATCTCTCTGATTTTATCCTCATGGTCTCTTCGCGAGATATACGTAGGGGGGAGCAATATACTGCTCGACTCTTCGGTGAAGGTATGTTCTCGAAACTTTGACAAAAGCCCGTACCGAGCTACTGAGCGTCTCTCCTGCAGAGTCTTCCACTGGAGTTTATCTGTCATCTTCGTAACGCTTTCGCGATTACTAAATGATCCTGTAACGAAGCGCGCTGCTCTCCGTTGGATCTTCTCTATATCTTCTATCAACCCTATCTGGTACGGATCCCACACTGCTGAGCAGTATTCAAGCAGTGGGCGAACAAGCGTACTGTAACCTACTTCCTTTGTTTTCGGATTGCATTTCCTTAGGATTCTTCCAATGAATCTCAGTCTGGCATCTGCTTTACCGACGATCAGCATTATATGATCATTCCATTTTAAATCACTCCTAATGCGTACTCCTAGATAATTTATCGTATTAACTGCTTCCAGTTGCTGACCTGCTATATTGTAGCTAAATGATAAAGGATCTATCTTTCTGTGTATTCCCAGCACATTACACTTGTCTACATTGAGATTCAATTGCCATTCCCTGCACCATGCGTCAATTCGCTGAGATCATCCTGCATTTCAGCACAATTTTCCATTGGTACAACCTCTCGATACACCACAGCACCATCTGCAAAAAGCCTCAGTGAACTTCCGATGTCACCCACAAGGTCATTTATGTATATTGTGAATAGCAACGGTCCTACGACACTCCCCTGCGGCACACCTGAAATCACTCTTACTTCGGAGGACTTCTCTCCATTGAGAATGACATGCTGCGTCCTGTTATCTAGGAACTCCTCAATCCAATCACACAATTGCTCTGATAGTCCATATGCTCTTACTTTGTTCATTAAACGACTGTGGGGAACTCGCGGCCTCCCTGGCGCGGAGCTGTCACGCTGGCACTGAAATATCTGCCCCGGGCGGACCTCGGAAACTGGTAAGTTTCACCACAACGACGACGGGCGGCTGTCCCCCTTCGGCGCTCCACGTGGGGTCCACGAGTTGCGCCTGAGGGAGCAGCCAGCCGTGTCTCGGGCTACCGGCGCTGCCAACACACGTGGCGCCCACTTATAGCCGTGGTGAGAGTGGGAGCGCTACGTCTGCAGGGTTGGGTGGTCGACGACGCCGACTTATCAGATACTGGCGTTTGGCACTGGCGCTGACCCACGCACTCGCGCTGCGCAGCTCCATCACAGGGATAAACCGAAGACTGGCTGCGTACCTTCAGTGCAATGAATTCAGTGACACACTTGGTGGTGTTGTCACGCTTCAGGGTGGGACACCCCTCTCTACCAAACCATACCCCTAAATCTTTTTGATATATTACAGGCCCTCAACGGGGGAAGGTGTAACAACAACGACTCTGTACAGGGCTATTACAAATGACTGAAGCGATTTCATAAATTCACTGTAGCTCCATTCATTGACATATGGTCACGACACACTACTGATACGTAGAAAAACTCATAAAGTTTTGTTCGGCTGAAGCCGTAATTCAGGTTTCTGCCGTCAGAGCGCTCTAGAGCGCAGTGAGACAAAATGGCGACAGGAGCCGAGAAAGCGTACGTCGTGCTTGAAATGCACTAACATCAGTCAGTCATAACAGTGCAACGACACTTCAGGACGAAGTTCAACAAAGATCCACCAACTGCTAACTCCATTCGGCGGTGGTATGCGCAGTTTAAAGCTTCTGGATGCCTCTGTAAGGGGAAATCAACGGGTCGGCCTGCAGTGAGCGAAGAAACGGTTGGACGCGTGCGGGCAAGATTCACGCGTAGCCCGCGGAAAATTGGCTCATGCCACAACTGGAGACCGACAGCGCCGACTTCATCTTTCAACAGGATGGTGCTCCACCGCACTTCCATCATGATGTTCGGCATTGCTTAAACAGCAGATTGGAAAACCGATGGATCGGTCGTGGTGGAGATCACGGTCAGCAATTCATGTCATGGCCGCCACGCTCTCCCGACTTAACCCCATGCGATTTCTTTCTGTGGGGTTATGTGAAAGATTCAGTGTTTAAACCTCCTCTACCAAGAAACGTGCCAGAACTGCGAGCGAGCATCAACGATGCTTTCGAACTCATTGATGGGGACATGCTGCACCGAGTGTGGGAGGAACTTGATTATCGGCTTGATTTCTGCCGAATCACTAAATGGGCACATATCGAACATTTGTGAATGCCTAAAAAAACTTTTTGAGTTTTTGTCTGTGTGTGCAAAGCATTTTGAAAATATCTCAAATAATAAAGTTATTGAGAGCTGTGAAATCGCTTCAATCATTTGTAATAACCCTGTACTTTGTACATGTAAGTAATTCTTTTCACCTTATTTTACGATAAACTTGTGTAATTGATATTCTGATTTCATTTTTTTTTCATGCCATTATGCTAAGAAAACTGTAAATAAGTTTCAATTTGAATATTAATGTTTGTGTCAAATGTCAAGTAATATTGTAATAGAATCGAAATGTTGCAAATGTTGAAACTGTTGTAAGAAGTTTAAAATTGTAACTGTGCGTCTGGTCCATACGTAGGCAATGTGTTAGGATATGTGGAATGCAAAACATCGGGTGAATGTCCGGTCTGTCACGGAGCGGTAAAAGGTGAATGGCAGGCGAGCGCGGGAATATGTGCGCGGGCACTGCACGGCACAACGGGCGCAGTAGTAGTTGGAGTTTGGCACTGGTTTGAGCAACACCTTCTGGAGCGAGGAGCCACTCCTGGAAGACATAGCTTCACTGAGCCTCGGGTATGCCGTTCCAACGCCCGAACAGCATGGCAAAATTCCATAGCCACTAAATGGAAAAGTATTGCGACGCTAAGAATAATTAAAGTGCCGATGCGTCGAAAGCCATAGCTGTTGTTATATGTGTGCTCTGTGCCTCGCCATCTTGCCGCCCGCCAACCGCCGCATCGATACAAGCAGGTTGAAATTTTTAGTACTGTATTCGTATGGATCAGAGAGTGAACTGTGTTTGTTTCGTGCAATAATAAACTAAATTTTACCAGGACTTTCCCATCATTTAATTATCCTCACAACTAACCTAGACAGGGTCCTTTCCAAACGTTGTGCAATCCGAGTGTCCCGAAATGAAAATTAAAAATTGTGTTAATAATAATTATTTGCAGAACTAGCTATATTAGAATGGTGTTTAAGGAAATGTTTCGTTAATGAACCAGTAAATGAATAGCGAAGGTCTAACGAAGTCGAAAGATAGCTTCATTAGTAACGAAGTTTATTATTTCGAGAGAGATTTAAAGACATTTAAACGAGCAGTAAATAAGATGAAAAGAGTAGTAACTTATATACTGGAAATCTTGAATGAGTAATAAATTCAGTAATCATTCTTTTTAAATACAGCGATCATAACAGTTTCAGGGTCCCCCCTTCATCCATTTGAATTCTGAAGTGTTCTAAATTGGTTTGACCAGCAAAAGTTAAAGTCAATATATAAGTCAAAATTTATCAGTGTTTTATCTTTAACAAAATTGACATTTTGTGTGCGTGGCATGAAAGTACAATTTCTAGGGTAACCTATGCCCTACTTTAATCAGATTAATAGAGAGTATAAAGTTTTTTAGTAAACGTTATAGTGTAGTGTTATGTATTCATGATTTTCCATATCAGTACAGAACGTGAAACTATCAGTTCAATACATTTTCTGGTTCTTAATTCTACTATATTATGCAGTGTTACAACTTGTTGTTTTGCATGAATATATACCAACTTGTACAGGGAAGAATCTCAGTTAATGCCTAATTAGGCTGGCGACCGTATTATTGTCACGTTGGTAGCATCTTCTGGTTTGCTTTTGATCCATCCTGACGTGTGATTGCATTTCGAACTTAGTTGACGGGTCATTGTTATTACAGAGCGGATGTAAGTCTGATTTTCCACCATTCAGGCACACGCGGTCGATATCTATGCGAAAATCCCTTCTCATAAGGTGAATCCCGCTCACTTACTATAGCACAGGCTTTAACGAGTACTGTGTCAGGGATTACAAATGGTAGGGGGAAGAGGTCGTAACAATAGTCTGAGTAATTCGCGCTCCTTTCGAAGGATACCCAGATTTTCACAGATCTCAAAATTCATGACGCCATGTTACGTAAAATGTCTGTCGTACAATGTTTTAATTTTTCTCGGTAGATTCAGTGGTATATGTGCAAAATGTGTTGATAATACAGTTAGTAGTAGAGACGACGATGACGACGACTACGACAACGACGTCGACAACGACGAAAGAGATTTATATTAATACGTCATGCCAGGTGCTGAAGTCCTACTGTAGTAACTGATTTAAATGTGTCCTTTCACTATTTTTTGAAATTATATTTGAAATTTATTGAAAGTTTCAGTGTGCTCCAATTCTCAATTACTGGATGAAGATACACTGTCCAACGAAATTAAAGTATAATTTACGAGAACCCCGTAATTATTTCCCATTGTGGAGTATAAGTTTGAAATGTGGCTCAAAGAGGCCTGCAACCAAGCTCTGTAATAATGAAAACGCGTGAGCCCCTCTGACGTCACCTTCGTGCTCGGAGGCGCTTCAAACAGCAAGGTGTCGGTACAATCAGCAGATCAAGTGACGTCTAAAGTGAGTTAGTGACGTCACATTGGAGCAAATTCCACAGTTCTGCCCAACGCCACCGTGGACGTGTGACACGATGGGGGGTCGTCACACCTCCTCTAGCCCACGTTTTATCATTCTTTAGAACAGAGACGCCCTGTCTTCAGATTGGGAAATGTTATTATGTGTGGCCGAGGAAAACATTCAGACGCACCGCCGCTCAGAATGGGACCGATAAAGCCTCAGGAGATGGCATAAAGGGCGTCAACGAAACCAGTCCTTTCCTTGAGGCGTTAAATCCCACAGTTTTTGCGGTTGAGTACGACAGTTCACATTGCGATAAGTAACAACACGACGTTCTTGACAGTCTTCGACACTACTGACACCCCATAGGCCCTTATCTAACAAGGGAACCTCCCCGTCGCACCCCCTTCATATTTAGTTATAAGTTGGCACAGTGGATAGCCCTTGAAAAACTGAACACAGATAAATCGAGAAAACAGGAAGAAGTTGTGTGGAACTATGAAAAATATAAGCAAAATATACAAACTGAGTAATCCATGCGCAAGATATGCAACATCATGGACATAGCTCAGGAGCGACATGGTCCCGTGGTTAGCGTGAGCAGCTGCGGAACGAGAGGTCGTAGGTTCAAATCTTCCCTCGAGTGAAAATTTTAATTTTTTGTTTTCAGACAATAATTATCTGTCCGTCCGTCCGATGCGAGGTAACCGCGCCGTAGTATGGGTGCGGAAAATATTCATTGACTTTGTTATTGAAGTCGCGAGCTATATTTGCTGGATTTATTTTGCTCACGGAATACATCTCACGTATTTAACGCTGTCTCGTCGAAAGCAGCTAACAGTCAACTGCCAGCCAGAGAGCCTCCTTAGCAGGAATACTCTCTCTTCCGTGCGCTGTAGTCGACTGACGTCGTGTATTTCGATGTTTGTTTAGGTGTAGCGTCGCCATACTACGGCGCAATTACCTCGCATCGGACGGACGGACGGACAGATAATAATTGTCTGAAAATAAAAAATTAAACGTTTCACTCGAGGGAACATTTGAACCAAGGACCTCTCGTTTCGCAGCTGCGCACACTAACCACGGGACCACGGCGCTCCTGAGCTTACACTCTCCTTGATGTTGCCTATCTTTTCAATGGACTACTCAGTTTGTATACTTTGCTTATTTTTTTTCATAGTTCCACACAATTTCTTCCTGTTTTCTCGATTGACTTGAGTTCAGTTTTTAAGGCCTATCCACTGTGCCAACTTATAACCAAATCTGACGGGGGTGCGATGGGGAGGTTCCCTTGTAAGGACATAATGGGCCCGCAACCACTCTGGATACGATCGCGCTCATATGGAGTGCCGTCCGGGTGAAGGTTTGACGCTGCTGTATAGTGTGGAACCAGAAGCGACTGTTCAAATTTATTTGAAGAGATTAGAAAGCAAAAAATGGTGCTTATGCTTTTCCAGCCCTTCTGTTTTGTGCACTCCTGTGGTCTGATGAAGGAAAATTGCCTCACTGAAGTACAGGTGAATAAAAAGCCAAAAGGTCCCTCTAAGACCCCATCGTTTGAGAATATAGCCAGTGCCACCGTACAGAGAAAACCCATGATATTAGTCGTAGTTACCTGTAGGTAGGCAACCACTTGATAACCCTCCACTCCTGCACGCCTAATAGCAGGTGGCCAGGACTCTCTCACGGGTTTTCTCTGTGCAGGTACATTTTTAAAGTTTCCAAGAAATGAGTGCGGGTGGAACGGATTCTATTGCCGAATTGTGTGTTCCCGTGGGGCCCTTTTGCTTCTTATTCCTCAAGTACACATTGTAGGGATGCAGAATACTCACGCCGTATAAAATTCACATCAGTATTTCCATTGTGTGCCAGAAAGTCCGCTGTAACTAGCTCTGACGTCATAAATGTTGCGCAATACTTTAAAGATCAAGTAAATAACCTGAAACGTTTCTAGCATGTCAGGAGTAATACTAAATCAATATGTGTTGGATATCAGTTCAATAACTTTAACCATTTTCGAGATTTGGACGTTTTTCTGTAAAAATCATTGGCGCAACAGAAAAGAGCTAGAAACTTAAAAATTTATACTTAGATTCCTTTTGCATAATAATTTAGTAGAAACAGTATTCTGGATCTCACAAATTAAAATTTTATTTGATATTCATGATTTTCTGGTTTTTGTCTTAAAAATTAAGGAAGCAAGATAGAATAAGTAGGCTAATAAATAAGGCTAGCATGTTTAAATTTGTGTAGAAGGGAGATCCGCTATAATCATAAAGATGTGACAGGTTCAACTGAATAACTATAAAACTATAGCGATAGCGTATCTCCAGAGAGCAAGTTCAGAGCTCGTCTACTGCGTGTAGTGTAATTAAATTAATTCTCTCGCCCAAAATATTTGACTTAGCCACGTCAGACTTTTATTGTGATTACTTACCTGTGTGCTGATTGCACATTTAAATTGAGAGCTTCATCGGCCATCAGAAAAGGAAGCGATGATTTATTCGATAACTTAAAGTGGTGCATTACTAGCCCAGCGGCTAGTCGGGAGAGCGGATTTGATCAGGCGTTCCCTCAGCCGCCCGCACCGCGGCTTTATATACAAGAACGCTGCGCGAGAGAAGGAAGGCCCCAGTTCTCTCCAGACGCTGAATAGCACACCACCTGTGCCGGGATTTGCGTCGCGTCGGTATCATTGCTATAAAAAGCCTCGGATGCCGTAATAAGTTACTCAGAATACGCGTAACCATGAAATCGGTTTCGAGTAAAGTGTTAATTCTGGGACGACTTTAATGATCTATCTTCAGTGTGCGTATGTCGTATTTTCACGTGCCGCCACGGAACAGACATTCTACCATTATTTAGCGTGGCGTTTGATGAACATTATCATCAAATTATGGCGAGCATTCATTTAAACATTTTATTTGAATAGTTATAGTCGCATCAGCACACTAAACTCTGTACTGCTATGGTAGTTGGATTGTGTGGATTCTTTTTGGTCTCTGACTTTCAGAATATAGTGAACCTTTTATAGAGAATGGTTTTTGATTATGAATCCCAGACAATCTCCTCATTCCTCAGAGCTATAAGCTGTAGCTATAAATGTATTTCTCAGATGAAGTGGGCACTAGGAATTCTAATTACAGGCTTCACCTTTTGCTAATCACTTTCTGGTTGCCAATATTGTAGTTAGACAGCCACTGTTGAGAACGGCAAACGACAGCATAAATACATTACATTAATAACAATTATTCCACCCACCGCCCCACAACATAAGAATAATGCGTGATTTCAATACTGGGCGTCGCATTTCTAACATCCGTCGTGGGGTCATCTAAAGAATGGTAAAGTGCGGGTGAGAGGGGATGTGACGACTCTCCCATCGTATGACACTCCGACGGTGGCGTTGCGACGAACTGTGAAACGTGGTGCCAATGTGACAACACTGACTCACCTGAGACGTGACGTGAACTGTTGAACTCTGGTCTCTTGTCGGGTGTGTAAACACCTTGCTGCTTGCAGCGTCGCCGACCCAGGGGGTAACGTCGCAGAATGCCACGCTTTTGTACCAGTACGGAGGAAGGTTATAGGCAGATTTCAGCTACATTTCAAACTTACACGGTGCAGTATTAAATAATTACGGGGTTTCGCAAAAGTGATGCACTATCTGAGTTGTGCGGTGTAATATGGGCAATTTGCATGCTGTGAGTTTCGTTGCCTCGTTGTTTCCGTAAGAGCATGCAGAAATTTAACAGGGCATAGAGAATACTCCACTGAACATTTCGAGGTAGGTAACCTGAAACCGGAGAAGCCAGCTGAAGGAGATAATAGAAATAAAGTCACATTACTGTGTACTTCATTATTTACATAAGTTACGGTTATGAAACGTCCCCTTAGAACAATTTTAGAATTACTGTGCTAATAAACCTCTTACATTATTTGCTTTTCAAACAGCTGAGCAAAACTGAACGTGCTCAAACATTCACTAAAGTGACACACAATATTTTTAGCGCAACGCAATCTGACTTTCAATAAACGCTGCAAAAGAATGGCCCTGACTAACATTAACCTATACCTTTCACAAATCACTTACCTCACAAAAATCTTCATTACTCGAACTACTGCAATACAGCGAGCGCCACTTCTGCCAGCTAAATAAAAAATTCAAACTACGGAAGGCACTAACTACTGATAGGCATAGTTAGCAAATGAAAGATTTTAATAGAGAACAAACCATGTATTTACCTTAATAGTCATCAAAAGTCATAATATATATAGCAGTTCATGACATCCAGTCTTACAAATTTCAAAACTCCGCCATTTCTCTCCCCACATCCACCACTGCTGGCGGCTCACCTCCAACTGCGCAACGCTACGCGCTGTTCACATTCAGCTGCCCAACACTACAATGGCAGACAACAATGCAAACTATCCACAGTTAGCACACAGCATAGCCAGTGATTTTCATACAGAGCGCTACGTGGCGTTACCAATAAGAAAACCTAAACAGTCCACTTACACGGTTAACTGCAAATATCATCGTAGACCGAATGAACGTATCATTCGTACTGATCTCACAGAATGTGCTGAAACTGACAGCGATTTAGCTTCTGAAGTATCATGACAAATGTCCCTCTTTCGAATCCCATCAGAGGCAGCTACAGTTCTGGAAACCAATTGCATCTCTCTATCCACTCGGGTCTCATAGACGACTGCCCGCAGCTCGTGGTCTCGCCGTCGCGTTCTCGCTTCCAGAGCACGGGATGCCGGCTTCGATTTTCGGCGGGGTCAGCGATTTTCACCTGCCTCGAGATGACAGGGTGTTTGTGTTGTGCTCATCACTTCATCATCATTCAAGTGACGAGACTGTACTGAGCAAATGTTGGGCATTTGTACGGGCGCTGATAACCACGCAGTTGAGCGACCCGCAAACCACACATCATCATCATCATCATCATCATCATCTAAGGGGCTCTGGAAAGGCTCAAAATCATGAAAAGTTCAATTTTTACTTTTTTGCGTTTTCTGAATCTGCAGACTATTACCTTTTAATAGATATATAATTTATTCAATTCCGAAGACTACAACTATTTTTAAATTTTTTTTGAAATGTGTTCTACATGGGCGTGACCCACTGTGGCGCTGTTAAACTGCTGTCAAATGGTGTTATTATTAACGTCCGTGCTCATCAGGTACATTTAAGTGATGTGAGGTAAAGTATGTGTTGTGGCTAATCTGTGATGGTTCAATATATATCGCTGGTGTGATTGTCGATTGCTTCATGTTTATTTACTCTGTTGTTATCTCGAAAATATTCGTAATTAATTCTGTTTCTTGAGTCTCTGTTTTGTTGAAGTATAATAATGAGTAAAAGTAAAGTTATTAGAAATCCTCTGAAGACTTTTAAGAAAAGGAGAAATGTTGGAAAGCCAAAGGTATGTGTTATTACTGTAAATAATAACATTCTAACATGGTACGAGCGATGCTTGCTTTAGACAAGGAACGCCTTCGGGCTGCAGACAGGGCTGTAAGGAGTCTAGAAATACAAGCAAGAGTAAACAGAAGGAAGAACAAGAGGAAGCTGGAGGAGGAGTTTGCAGAGGATGAAGATAATCCATCCTATGGACCTGGAATGCACTAAAAAGTTAATCCAATCTTTGTCGTTCGATTCCAAAACTTTTATTTTCTCATACTAAATACATGTTTTCTAAGGATCTTCCAAACATATTTGTTTCAAACTTTCAGTAAATGTTACACAGTACCTTCTGCATAATTTAACACAGCCTTTTTCCAAAAAACTGTATATTTTTGAATATATAAATAAAAAATTGCAAAAATATGTTGTGCATTTTCATTACAATTGAAAAAAATCATCTTTAATAACTGAACTAAAATTTTGTAAAATCTCTGTGTTAAGTTGTAGCTCATATTCCAATAAATAATCTGTAAGAAGTTCAACTTCCTACCTCAAATACTTTGTGAGGAAAGATGTAATTTATAAGCGTTATTTTAACATTGCAAGTGTAGGGCGTTCCGGAGCTTCTTACATATCGCAGTAGGAAATAATGAAGGGGACTCAGGCCAGGTGACCTCGAAGGCTATAGAATAGGACCTCCCCTTCTAATCCAGCGCCCAGAAAATTCGGCACTAAGATGGTTTCAGACATCCACCCTGAGGTGAGGCAGTCCAACGTCATGTCGTACGCACATCCTCTAGTGAACAGCCAAAGGGAACGTTCTCCAACAACTCAGGCGGAACTCTTCGCACGAACCTCATGTACAGGGGGCCATTCAGACGGCCGGATGGGCTTCCTAGTAATCAGGCTCAAAATATGGTTCAGATGGCTCTGAGCACTATGGGACTTAACTGCTGGTGTCATCAGTCCCCTAGAACTTAGAACTACTTAAACCTAACTAACCTAAGGACATCACACACACCCATGGCCGAGGCAGGATTCGAACCTGCAACCGTAGCAATCGCGCGGTTCCAGACAGTAGCGCCTAGAACCGCTCGGCCACACCGGCCGGCTAATCAGGCTCGTCCTCCTCGTTTCCTTGCAGGAAATAAAGGATGTACATGTAAATAAACATCACTGTGCGTGTAAACTTGTACTCCCATTTACTCCCATGTACTTCCATATCTCCTTAACCTGGCTTCTCCGACTCCAGGTTGCCTACTTCAAATTGTTCAGTGGAGCATTCTCTATGTTCTGTAGTGGTTCGGGGTTTAGTGAGACTAGATATTGAGTGTCAGTGACAGAGGAGAGCAAAGGTCATTATTTAGTTATGGGTGGCGGGAAGGTAGCGACACGTCGTGGGCGATGGAGTGGGCTCTTTTCTTGGCTCAGTGAGTGAGGTGTAACATCGGTGGCTCCACTAACAGTCACTTGTGTTGTTGTTGTTGTGGTCTTCAGTCCTGAGACTGGTTTGATGCAGCTCTCCATGCTAGTCGATCCTGTGCAGGCTTCTTCATCTCCCAGTACCTACTGCAACCTACATCCTTCTCAATCTGCTTAGTGTATTCATCTCTTGGTCTCCCCCTACGATTTTTACCCTCCACGCTGCCCTCCAGTACTAAATTGGTGATCCCTTCATGCCTCAGAACATGTCCTGCCAACCGATCCTTTCTTCTGGTCAAGTTGTGCAACAAACTTCTCTTCTCCCCGATCCTATTCAATACTTCCTCATTAGTTACGTGATCTACCCATCTAATCTTCAGCATTCTTCTGTAGCACCACATTTCGAAAGCTTGTATTCTCTCCTCGTCCAAACTATTTACCGTCCATGTTTCACTTCCATACATGGCTACACTCCATACAAATACTTTCAGAAATGACTTCCTGACACATAAATCTAGACTCGATGTTAACAAATTTCTCTTCTTCAGAAACGCTTTCCTTGCCATTGCCAGTCTACATTTTATATCCTCTCTACTTCGACCATCATCGGTTATTTTGCTCCCCAAACAGCAAAACTCCTTTACTACTTTAAGTGTCTCATTTCCTAATCTAATACACTCAACATCACCCGACTTAATTCGACTACATTCCATTATCCTCGTTTTGCTTTTGTTGGTGTTCATCTTATATCCCCCTTTCAAGACACTGTCCATTCCGTTCAACTGCTCTTCCAAGTCCTTTGCTGTCTCTGACAGAATTACAATGTCATCGGCGAACCTCAAAGTTTTTATATCTTCTCCATGGCCTTTAATACCTACTCCGAATTTTTCTTTTGTTTCCTTCACTGCTTGCTCAATATACAGATTGAATAACATCGGGGAGAGGCTACAACCCTGTCTCACACCCTTCCCAACCCCTGCTTCCCTTTCATGTCCCTCGACTCTTATAACTGCCATCTGGTTTCTGTACAAATTGTAAATAGCCTTTCGCTCCCTGTATTTTACCCCTGCCACCTTCAGATTTTGAAAGAGAGTATTCCAGTCAATATTGTCAAAAGCTTTCTCTAAGTCTACAAATGCTAGAAACGTAGGTTTGCCTTTCCTTAATCTTTCTTCTAAGATAAGTCGTAGGGTCAGTATTGCCTCACGTGTTCCAGTATTGCTACGGAATCCAAACTGATCTTCCCCGAGGTCGGCTTCTACTAGTCACTTACCGAGACATAAGACGCTATAAACAAACAGACTAATACACTGTGTTTTAACTCTCTCAGATCCTCGTGGCGGCGGAGCGGCGGAGTCGTAGCGTGCGGACTCCGGTGACCGCCGATGCGGCGACGGGTCGCGTTGCAGCAGCGAGCCGGCGTCGTTTTCTCCCACCCAGTGCAGCGCCCCTGACTCACTGCGGTGGGAACGTGGTCTTCTCGCGAATTCGCGCGTTGCCTTATTAACGCGCGGCTACAGCGTGGCGTGGAGTGCTCCGTCCCGGAATCGAACCAGTGACCCTCAGGTTCGGCTTTGTAACGTCTCCTGGCCGATCGTCATAAAAAGCGTGTGACAGAATTTTTCCCGTATGTGTGTGTGAGACCAGTTAACATGTGTCGATACAGTGCCACGCACGAGGTGAAACAGAAATAATTTAAACACGAATAAACATGACCAAGTGAACCAATACAGCAAGACTGTGTAATAATTTCACGAATATATTATGTACAGGGTTATTACAAATGATTGAAGCGATTTCACAGCTCTATAATAACTTTATTATTTGAGATATTTTCACAATGCTTTGCACACACATACAAAAACGCAATAAGTTTTTTTAGGCATTCACAAATGTTCGATATGTGCCCCTTTAGTGATTCGGCAGACATGAAGCCGATAATCAACTTCCTCCCACACTCGGCGCAGCATGTCCCCATCAATGAGTTCGAAAGTATCGTTGATGCGAGCTCGCAGTTCTAGCACGTTTCTTGGTAGAGGAGGTTTAAACACTGAATATTTCACTTAACCCCACAGAAAGAAATCGCATGGGATTAAGTCGGGAGAGCGTGGAAGCCCTGACATGAATTGCTGATCGTGATCTCCACGGCGACCGATCCATCGGTTTTCCAATCTCCTGTTTAAGAAATGCCGAACATCAAGATGGAAGTGCGGTGGAGCACCATCCTGTTGAAAGATGAAGTCGGCGCTGTCGGTCTCCAGTTGTGGCATGAGCCAATTTTCCAGTATGTCCAGATACACGTGTCCTGTAACGTCTTTTCGCAGAAGAAAAAGGGGCTGTAAACTTTAAACCGTGAGATTGCACAAAACACGTTCACTTTTGGTGAACTGCGAATTTGCTGCACGAATGCGTGAGGATTCTCTACCGCCCAGATTCGCACATTGTGTCTGTTCACTTCACCATTAAGAAAAAATGTTGCTTCATCACTGAGAAACAAGTTTCGCACTGAACGCATCCTCTTCCATGAGCTGTTGTAACCGCGCCGAAAATTCGAAGCGTTTAACTTTGTCATCAGGTGTCAGGGCGTAAACGGTAAGGCTTCTGCTTTAGCCTTTTCCGTAAGATTTTCCAAACCGTCGGCTGTGGTACGTTTAGCTCCCTGCTTGCTTTATTCGTCGACTTCCGCGGGCTCCGCGTGAAACTGGCCCGCACGCGTTCAACCGTTTCTTCGCTCACTGCAGGCCGACCCGTTTATTTGCCCTTACAGAGGCATCCAGAAGCTTTAAACTGCGCATACCATCGCCAAATGGAGTTATCAGTTGGTGGATCTTTGTTGAACTTCGTCCTGAAGTGTCGTTGCACTGTTATGACCGACTGATGTGAGTGCATTTCAAGCACGACATACGCTTTCTCGGCTCCTGTCGCCATTTTGTCTCACTGCGCTCTTGAGCGCTCTGGTGGCAGAAACCTGAAGTGCGCCTTCAGCCGAACAAAACTTTATGAGTTTTTCTACGTATCTGTAGTGTGTCGCGACCATATGTCAATGAATGGAGCTACAGTGAATTTATGAAATCGCTTCAATCATTTGTAATAGCCCTGTATGTATGTAGAACATTCATAATTATTTGACGTTTTATGCATTTTATAACTTTGAATCCATGACAAATTATTATCTTTGACAATTGTGTTCTTGTTAAATGAATTAGTGATTATGATCTGTGCCTCAGATAAGAAGGACAATTCAGTACATGTATAAATGGTAAAAAGCATTGTAATAATTTCTCTGTTCTCTTTGGGTTTCGTTACGAGTAACACTTGCGTGTTAAGCAAATGTATATGCTGGCCGTGAGTCTTTTGTTCATGAAGCTTGAGATCCGCCATTAGGCGAGTTTTTGTAAAAAGGTGTGTAAAATTAATGCATTTTCTTGTTTGAATATATAGAGTTTGAGCAAATAAGTTTTTAAAACAATTTGTAAAGTTGCCAGCTAATAATTTAGACATTTTCAGCATTTAATTTAGCGGAAGCCGCTGTATCAATCTGCGAGGGCAACGGCCGCAGACGCGGCACATTTAAAAATATTTATTTCAGGCATCGCAGTCGTCTCGCCGGTAAAGCGAGGT
This sequence comes from Schistocerca cancellata, assembly GCF_023864275.1. Lineage (NCBI taxonomy): Eukaryota > Metazoa > Arthropoda > Insecta > Orthoptera > Acrididae > Schistocerca > Schistocerca cancellata. Next base: position 7,335,477 of record NW_026047103.1, read on the forward strand.
AACATAATAATATTTAGCATTTTCTTACAGCTTCCAGCAGTGCCAGCAGACTATATTATATTGTTCAGTGCATTTCTCAGTTTGATTTGGAAGGTACTCAGCGACATGTTCTATGCGATCACAAAAATATTTTCTCAGTTTGATTTGGAAAGTACTGTGCGACATGTTCTATGCGATCACAAAAATATAACGAATAACTGTGTTATGAGTTTATCATTTTCAGATTTTGTGGCAAGGTCTCCTGTGCGAAACTAAAGCAATATTTTACATTTTTTCCCTGAGATTGAGAGAACGCGGGCTAGCCGCGCGCCTGTTCTAATTAACAGTATTCAAAAATCCACTGCATAACGTAACCAACACTCAGTGTTGTGACGATCATTTGAAGTTCATTACTGACTTTTCTGAATACGATGCAAGGTAATGAGTTCACATACAGTTTTCTTTCTTTCTTGAATACCTTACAGCAGCAAGTGAATGTTTCCAACTTGATTATCAAGAGCAGATGTGGAAAAGCAATAATTTGATCCACGGTGTGCCACATTTATGATAAAAGTGTTTATTCCCTCTCCCACTCCATGTCTGAACTTAACATCTGTGTGCTAGTGTAACTCATACAGCCAAAATGAAATATTTACTCAACATTACTCAAAGTTACTTGCTTTCATGAGGAAAGAATTACCAAGTAAAGATAGTGTAACAACATTGAATCAAAACCATAGCAACTTGTTGCAAATAATTTTGTGTACTGCCACCAGCTCTCAGTTTCAGTTTTATATCAGTCTGAACATTGCAGATCCAAACTTTAATATCGTAAAGGAAAGTTACTAGTTACCATGTACCAACTTACTTGCTGCTACACATATAGAATCATATCTAAATAAATAAACCCACAAGCTGAATAAAATTAACTCCAGTAGTAAAAAAGTGAGAGGAGGAGTAAGGGAGACGGAATAGCGTCTTCTGGCGAAATTCATCAGCCACTAGGTTGACAGGTTACCGTTTCGGTCAAGTCGCAGTCCCTTCAACCCCACCAGACACATGGGTAAGTACCACAAGAACTGCTTTCTGGTAACATCTGATATGGCATCTTCTGCGTTGACCTACTGGCGCGGTACAGACACCTTCTTCTGTCGAGCAGCGCAGCGGCTAAGTCGTTGCAACGAAGTACGACGTCCGCTGACCAACCATCGGTCTGTCCATCCAGGGTACGTTTCTTCGTGTCTTCTACCTCCCCTCGAAAGACCTCCTCAATGGATCATCTCACGCCCGCTTGTCGGAGGTATTTATTCGGTGTTTTTGCCAATGTCGCGAAGCTTCTAGGGCGGCGACCGACCTTTCGGCCGCTGATCTATGCTTCTCATGTTAGGTCGAAACGTGCCGGCTTTCCATTGTTTTGCCTCTCTGCTGGTGTGGCTGGACATTGCCCTGTCCTCCCAGTCCCCATTGCCAGATACGTCACGCACCTGAGTTCAGTACGCTGACAGGTCCTGCAGCACTGATCGCTGATGTGCCGACAGCGCTCGTCATTGATCTCCTTGGAAGCATTGCCCGTCTGCCCGGTCGTTGATCAGTCGAAGTGCTGTACGAACTCCGCTGGCCATCGGCCTTCTCACATTGGCCTGAAACGTGACCAATGTCGAGACCCCTGATGGCTTCCCTTGTTCGACTGCTGCCGCTCCCGAATATTGTGTGGCTCCCGAATATTGTGCCAAAGTCTCTAAAATGTTCACTTAACCTACAATAACTCTTTCTGCTTTGAATAACCATAAATAACACACAATTATTATATACAATTATTGTTCACGCTACAGTTCTATTACATGTTTGCACCATATTACGGGAACACCTTGTATAAAGTATCCATCTCTAATACTTGACTTAATGGTGTTGAACCTCTAACTTTGTAATCAGTACATTATGACCACATATTAAATATTTAAATTTGGTCAATAGTTATACGACATACTGAAAATTAAATATTTTTTGGCCCTGGAAGTCGCTAGATGGGCAACCTGCGACTGGGACACAGTAATCGCTTTAGGCATTTAGTAGTGTATATTATAAAATGCTGACATGTGGGTAGCATAGAGAGATAGCATCAGGGCGTATGAAAAAACAGATTCAGATGTGGTATGCAATACGTACAGTAGTATGTATAAGAACTGTGTAACAGGAGAATCAGGTTGGAGCACCAAGTATATGGGTGCTGTCGTTCAGTTAGGCGTGTTTGTTGGAAATCCAATGTGATGTGAGACTAGATCAGAAGGTATTTCCATTTTAATCGTGTACCAGCACGTGGAGGCAGCAGGCAACCATCGTCTTGTAGGTTTGGCAGCCCAACGCCCAAGGACACCATGTTATCATGCCGGGCTTCAAAGCGGGTCGACAGGAAGTTTTCGGAAAGCCGTCGTAAGAACACGTAAGGCACAAACTGAAAGTTGATGCAGACACCTTTTGCAATCAAGCAGGTAGGTGAGTCCAAGGAATGGACGACCCAGGAAAGAAAAATAGGACATCAGAAAAACATATTTTAGAGTTTACTGCGGAAGAGCCTCCACTGCAGGTATTAAGTATTATTTTAACATTCATCTACGTTGTAAAACCTTTTTTGCACTTAAATTTTATCACAAAATAACGGTGATATGCAAAGACTGTTTGTAAAATGTGATACATGTGACGTTAGATAGTATATTTGTAACTTACGCAAAGAAATATGTGAAATGTATAATTTACTAAATAATATTTTTTCATGGATTAATGAAATGAAAATGTTGGTGTATGTAATTTTACATATTTGTGCAAGTTGCCATTTGCAAAAATCTGTACGTGCTTAAAGACAATGAGTATGATACGTGTTATGCAAAGGATGGAGTGCTTTTGTACTGTACGGAAGTTACTGTGGGATGTCTAAAAGGTGGCGAGAGTGAAAGGACACGGTCTGCAAGCAGTAGTGAAAGAGGCAACACTCGGACGGAGCAGGCGGTGCCTTGCATGGCGACCGTTGCACAATAGCACCGAATGACCACTGCTCATTTATTTAGGCTTTGGTACAAATTGTTGGGCTGTGTTATGGACGTTAAAACGACGCCAAGAAGAATTAATTAGTCCATGCTTCACGAAACGCGTACACCCTACCATATTAATCCGAGTAAACCTGTTTTAACAGCACTTGAAGTGCTTTTTCAATATCTACACCCACAAATTTTCGTCTTTGAACAAATATCTAAAATAATAATTATGAACTATTTTTTTAAGCTGAAAGTGAGTAAATAAGTTTGAGTAAAGCACAGATAAAATTCTGTCGTAAACTAATTTCTTAAAGTGATAATGAGTAAATAAGCTTTGAGTAAAGTACAGATGGAAATTCTAATTGTTGTGAACTAATTTTGTAAAGTGAAAGTGAGTAAATAGGTTTTGAGTAAAGTGTAAATAAAATTCTTCCTGGTATAAATGAAATTCAGTGATGTGACTCAGTAACACTGAAGTACATATGCATATAAATACTGAATGACAAAGTACAAAAAGTAAGGAACAGAAAATTGCTAATGGTATTAGAATATTTAAGTATTTAATTTTTTGGTTGTACAGATTGCAAACATAGAAGTCCCCTGGACAAATTTGTTTGCACATGATAATGATTAAAACATTCGAGGTCCTTCTAAATCATAACTATATACATATGTGCGTGTAGTAGCTAAAACATTCCTGCGCCTTTCTCAGAACTGTATCCTCAGAGCTATATTTATTTGTCAAGTTACATCAGGTAATAGCAGCAAAGCTTGCCAAATTTACTTCTGCTTTTCTGAAACTTTACCATTTCTTTGTCTAGATAGGCTGGCGACCGTAAATCCATTAGACAAACAATTTAATGAACTTGGTACAGTAAGGTAACTTGGAACAGAAAGGTCTTAGAATCAGTATTATTTCATTTTACTGCGTTTCTTTCTAACAGTTAGGAAACTCTTACAGAAAAGAGCTGTAATTGTTGTGGTCTTCAGTCCAGAGACTGGTCTTATGCTGCTCTCCATGCTACTCTATCCTATGCAAGCTTCTTCATCTCCCGGTACCTACTGCAACCCACATCCTTCTGAATCTGTTCAGTGTATTCATCTCTTGGTCTCCCTCCACGATTTTCACCCTTCACTCTGCCCTCCGATACTAAACTGGTGATCCCTTGATGCCTCAGAATATGTCGTACCCTTCTTCTAGACAAGCTGTGCCACAAATTTCTCTTTTCCCCAATTCTGTTCAATACCTCCTCATTAGTTATGTGATTTACCCATCTAATCTTCAGCACTCTTCCGTAGCACCACAATTCGAAAGCTGGCGAAACTATTTATCGTCCACGTTTAGAACAGAGCTAATAGTCTGATTTTCATTTCCATTAGTCATACATCACAATCAAATCCTGTACAAGGGATAGCATTATACGCATATGATAGTGTTATATGTGGGCTTTTCCATTAGCAGAACTATTTATTCCGTTGAAGTATAGTGTTATAGAGGGAGCAATGTAAGACATTACAATTTGGCTAGGAAAGTAATTGGTAAAGAGCCTTGTCTCACATCACAGAAGTCACGAAGTTTTAACTACGATTGAGAGACCTTGTGGAGGAGTGCATGTCAGGTCGATGGCAGTCCATCTTAGCGACATCATAAGCTTTCTATTTGCTCGTTTGATTTTTGTCTGAAAACGCACAGTCACGTAAGAAGTGCTTTTAATTGGTATTTTAAAGTATGCTTTCTGCTGATGCCAGTATCTGAAGACTCAGATGGAGAGAGGTTAATTGAACAAACATGAGTAATCATTTCATTTATATTACTACATATTTTAAGACCTGCTGCCTGATAATGTAAAAAGCAGTTCGTATAAAATAAAATTTTACGACCCGCCAGGTTAACCGAGAGCGCTAATGCGCTGCTTCCTGGACTCGGATAGGCGCGCCGGCGGCGTGCCCCCAGCCTGGATGTGGTTTTTAGGCGGTTTTCCACATCCCACTAGGTTAATACCAGGCTGGTCCCCCCACCCCACCTCAGTTACACGACTCGCAGACATTTTAAACATGATTTACACTATTTCATGATTTACACTAGACGCAGAGCTGGGGTAAACTGATTCCATCCCTGGGGGTACGGGGTGCCAAAAGGAACGGCATACGACCACCCCTTCAAACTAACCTTGCGAAATCCAATTGTAACAACGCCGATCCTGCGAAAACTGCGGGATAAGGTGTAAGCAGAAGAAGATAGATTAAGAACATAAAATACAATTTTACGTATTATAGTACATTGTTCAACATTGTTAGCAAAATTTGTTTTGAGCAATAAAACAAGGGTATAAATAATGATTTGAAAAGACAATTAAGTTTGTTGTAGGAAGCGGAGTGTTCAAAAAATTAAATACTGGTAATTTGAAAGAAAATAATAGAAAGATACGAGAGGAAAGCTAAGCACCTGTTTACCGTTAAAACAAAATATAATATATCAATTCTGCTTCATGTTGCTATTCGAGATAGAAGGGCCTCAGCAGAAACATCGAGCCTATCCTACCTGAAGTAGCGTACAAAATTATGTCTTCTTACATTACTAAACGAAACACATTTTAAGTGAATCTGTGTGTATATATTTGTAATGTCTAAGAAACTGGTGCTACTTATTACATCTTTTAAGTGCTTATGTAGGGCACACCCATTTCACTATTTGTGTTACTATAGCTAGACGTGGTTCTACATGTTGTATGTGTGCTGCTACGTTGTATTTTATTGTGCGTGACCAGTGCCATAGGCGATAGGGAAGCCTCAGTACTTAAAACTTCGAGCGTCGTCTCTCCGCAAGATGTATTCTTTAGCTGTAATGATTTTCTCGTTGCTTATATTAGTAATTTTATTTATTTACCATATTTAAAGTGCAGATTAGATACATGAACCAATCACTTGCTATGTTTGCTTTTCTAATAATTATCTATTTTAGGCGTTATACTCCTTGCGTTATGAGTCTGTGTCTAATGTTGTTATTGTGTTTCTGTTATTTTCTGCAGCAGCAGCTGTGGCATTGTCTGCGGCAGTGTCTGAGTTTGTGTCCTCTCACGGATCCTGTTGTCGTGTTTGTTGTGTGTCTGTTCGAGATCTCCCGTCCGGATTTTCTGGTCTACAGGCGTCATGGAGTTTTCTTGAAACCTTCTCAGTGATCCGACCTAGAGCACACCATTTGTATGGATCGCGTAACATTTCTTTGATGTCATTATATTCTGGTACAGGCCTTACTTGTGTGAAGGTGTTACAATGTAATGCCACGCATTCAGGAGACCATGTTACCCGCATCTGCACGTAGCACTTTGGATTAGGTCCACGCGGTTCAGATGTGCTGGGTATGGACCGTGGCCGGACAGTATGTGAACCATGTCGCGGTTTGGATCCACCCGTTCCAGCTTCAGCCGTTCCCATATATTGGGGAAGAAGCAGAGAACGTGACGGCCTTTGTCGATCGTCTCCGACTTCCTTTTCCACGTGACAACAAGGCAGTCGCTCAACTGACACATTTCTACGATCTCTTTCCATGTTATTTCCTGAAACTTGTCGTGCCCGCCCCTGTTTAGCCAGCATGCAGCTGCCTTCTGGCGGATAGTGATGTCAGTGAGGCAGGTCCCCAGAACCACACACGAGGCTTCTACCGATGTGGCGCCAAAAGCACCCGACATTCCGAATAGTACGCTCCCCTGTCCTCGCCTCACTGTGTTTCTATAGGTCACTATACACACACAGTGCGCCAACGCGCTTGCTGCAAAGCGTGCTATGGCTTCCAAGGTAGCTGTGTGATACGTTCGCAGTGTCTTCAGAGGTAGTCGGTATTGTGTGGTTTTCAGCCTTGCAAGTTTGTGTATCAGTTTCGTCGCTTTGTCAATTACGTCTTGTGTTCACAGTGAAAGTAAGTTTTCGTGTAGTTGTGTTCCTAAATATCACGTTTCATATTTCCTCTTGATATTAACGTTACCTAGATTAATAATTGACTTCCTTTTCCGTCTCCCTTCGAGTAACAACTATACTGTTTTGTTTTGCAACAATTTTGAGCTTATGTGGGCTACTTCAGCTACTTATACTTACGAGAAATTGTGAAGTTTTGTTTCCTAGGTGTTCTTGTGAGTTTTTTGATACAACTAATAAGTTATCTGCATAAGCGACTACCCCGTTTACCTCTCATCCACATCCACGTTGTTTAGGATTGGCTTGACAGCAATATCCGAAAAGACTGGTCCACAGATTGAGCCTCGTGGGCATCCTTCCTACTTTATGGTGTCCTGTTACTCACCATGCTGGCCTGTTTCTGCAATAATCTAGTAAGCTATTGTACAAGGCAGTTGATGGACGCATCTTCATCAACCCAGCGGACTACGCAGGCCACCATAGGTTATCAGATGTACCTACGACGTCGATTAAAACTGCAACGGAATTTTTTATTATTGGTAGAGTGTATTATTTGTAATGCACGATTGACTGCACTATCTGTTGATCTTTTGGCTCTATAACGGTACTGGTGTGGACTTAGGCCAAGATGCTGCCTGTGCGAATGTAGTCGATCCTACACCTTAGCTAACGTGTTTAGGAGGCAGATTGGCCTGTATGTTTTGGGGCCTGTGCGTTCCTCTCCTCTGATTTCTTATTAATGACCACACTGGCTGTTTTCCAAAGAGTAGGGACTCTTCCATATCGTAAGGCATCGTTCAGCATGTCCGTTAGAAAAGGGGTGATCTTTGTGGCAGAATTTTTAAATTTACGAAAGTATTCCATTTGGGCCGGGCGCATTTCTGTTTTTAAGTCTAGCTGTCGCTAGCCCTAGCTCTTCAAAGGTGAAGGGGATAGTTACTCCGGCAATTTCATAAATATTGCTCATTCGGTCGCGTAAGTCCGTATGGTATTGTTGGTCGTGTGTTGATTCGACACCAGGGAGTAGCTTGCTCAGCAGAACCTATGCCGAGCTGTACGCGCCCTGTGTCGTCGTACCAGCTGCCCGTTTTGAAGTTGACAGAGCTGTTGGGGTCTTAATTCGTTATGTCTGTAGCTTAAACGGCGTCATCAGCTAACCACATGTGAGTACATTGGACGATGCTAAGTATTGTCTGGTTCTGTACTGGCTCAGTGTTGTTATCGATCGTCCTTGAAGGCCGTCTAGTTACGACCATGGTAGAGCATTCTATGTCTTCGAGAAATCGAGTGACTTATTGTTAGCAGATTCCAAACCTGTTCTGGCGATTCGTCCCTAACTCCCACGTAAAACAGCAGCTAACAATGTTTTGGGCCAGTAGGTAATTAGGTAGGGCTGAATTGTCAGCGGGAATTGGCTGCATTCCAGCAAACTCCGTGAACTGCGATGAATGCTATTACCAGCTTTGTACGCATGCTAAAATGAATATACTCCAAGTTAATTGGAGGATAGAGGTCCTGAATAACATACATCATTTTACCAGATTAGTGAGTGCATTCTTTAATGGTTTACCAACCTCTCTCAGAGTGCTGCCGGCCGATGGGGCCGAGCGGTTATAGGCGCTTCAGTCTGGAGCCGCGTGACCGCTATGGTCGCAGGTCCGAATCCCGCCTCGGGCATGGATGTGTGTGATGTCCTTAGTTAGGTTTAAGTAGTTCTAAGTTCTAGGGGTCTGATGATCTCAGACGTTAAGTCCCATTGTGCTCAGAGCCATTTGAACCATTCTCAGCGTGTTGCTGCAATCATACATGGTTCTGTTGGTTGGTCCGTTGGTTTTTTTGTGTGTGTGTGGGGGGGGGGGGGACCAAACAGCGAGGTCATCGGCCTTACCGCATTAGGGAAGGATGGGGAAGGAAATCGGCCGTGTCCTTTCAAAGAAAGCATTCCGACCTTTGCCTAAAGAGATTTACGGAAATTACGAGTAACCTAAATCTAAATCAAGATGGCCGGACACGGGTTGAACCGTCGTCCTCCCGAATGCGAGTCCAGTGTGCTAGCCACTGCAAGGTTCTGTTAGGTGCACATATGGGAGCGCACCACTGGTAACATGCAGCTGGAGTTCAAGTATGTGGAATCTTGAGGTAGGCACGTGTGGTAACTGAGTTATCTATCGCTTTTCGACAACCGCTTATCGTTCTGGGTAGCTTTTTAGATATTACACTGCAGAAGCGAGATTTTGGGATGCTTCTTTCTCTAGGTGGAAACCGTATGTGTATACTGGTGGAATAATTCTTTTGTCTAAGATGGTATTCATTAAATAACAGAGAGAAGATATAACGGCTGTTCTTCTTGATGATTTGATTTGATTTGTACTTGGCCTCGGCTAAAACTCGGTGACAGTCGGTAGAGTATTGAGATCGTTATCAAGTTACGAAGACGACTTTACACAAAATAACAGTGCTGAACCGAAATGTCGACGTGCCTGAGATATTTACTTCACCACGAATCGTAATTAATCGTTCTTAATCGATGTTTAACTGATTAATGATGAAATATTAATGATAAAACCAATACAGTCACATCCACAACAAATTCCCTACAAGCTGGTCGTAATTTCAAGCATCTAAGAAATCGTAACGGTGGGCTTGTTATTTGAGTCAAAGATTCTACACAAGCGCCGAGCGCTACAGTCGAATATTATCGCTGCGCGTAATTATTACTCGGGAGTTTCATGTCAATAATTTGATAGAATTTTAAATCACAAATGCACGACTTGGCACGAGAGGGTGTTATATTGCACAATATGAGTCACTTCCTAACCGAGCCTTGAGAAGAAAGCTTTCCCAGGTGTTGGGGGGATTTAAATTATATGCTTCTGACCTATCACTGAATTCCCATAAACCACTGGCTATTGTGAATGGTCGGCCGATGTGGCCGCGCGGTTCTAGGCGCTTCAGTCTGGGACCGCGTGACCGCTACGGTCGCAGGTCCGAATCTTGCCTCGGACATGGATGTGTGCGACGTTCTTAGGTTAGTTAGGTGTAAGTAGTTTTAAGTTCTAGGGTACTGATGACCATAGATGTTAAGTCCCATAGTGTTCAGGGACATTTTTTTTATGAATGATAATTGTCTATCAGTGTTCGTTGCCTAAATCAGTGTCTAAGTAATGTTTAGTTCAATTATCTAGTTAAAAGTTCACCTTATTCTAGTAGGTAAAAGTCCTCCGTTCGAATTCTAATGCCGTAATATTTGAGGTCAGAAGATCGTATTACTGCGTCATAATAGATCACAATTATTCAATCTCAAAAACAATCTAAGCGCGCCTACATGTACGAGCATTCAAATATGTGACCTGCTTCGGCTAACTCTCATAACGTAGTGACAATGCATTGAATTTAGTCATCATTCCCGATTCCCAAAGAGTACTAACACGGAGTTTTCTTTGGGATCGTTGGTTCTACTTTGCGAATGTTAATTTATGGTAATTTTGCGATTTATTATGATTTTCGTTTTAATTTTACTGAAATTTAATCTTTCTTTCGTAGATTGCTAAATTGTCAAGTCTTAGATTCCTGATTTAACTACTTGTTATTGTCCTAATAATAGTGATAAATGGGACTTGGTTCGCTTATGCACTTTTCTGGGAATTTGGGACTTGGGGGGAAATCTTTGGGGTATTGGGAGCTAATTTTTGATTTTTATGTCTCGTCCCAGGAAGTGGCATTACAGATATCAAGTGTTTTCGAATGTGTGGAGGAAAATAGAAACGATGAATTTTAGGGGAGTTTCTTGATAAATGTTAAACTCTGAATTATTCGGTATCAGTTGCTCGTGCGTACGTGCCTCAAAATATTACATGGGACATAAATCTTGCAAGAGCCTGTTGGCGGCGTAGGGAGCAGCGCGAGCTGCAGAGCGTAATCCGCTGAAGCCCGCCACTGTGCGAACGCTCGGCAGCGCAGAAATTAATGAAGACGGACCGCAGGCAGCGGGCTGGCGGCTGCTGCAGCAGCTGAAGGCGGCGTGTGGCGGCGGCGGCGGCGGCTGTGCTCGGCATTAGTACGGCCTCAGCCCGCATCGCGCCGGATGGAAAGACAATATTAGCCCAGCTGTGCGCCGGGTTGCTCGCGTCTCGCGAAAGGCGCCGCGATGAATGGCAAGAGGCCGGATGCCTGCCCGCCCGCTCCTTCAGCCTCTGGAGTGCTCAGGCAGCGTTTGTTCCAGAAGCGGGACCATACGGGTGCACGGCAAGGGCGGCGGACGAGGGAGCACGGCTGGGAATTAGCGGCATCTCGCAGGAGAGCTCCGAGTGAATACACTGCCGTCCATTGATGTAACAACACCAGGAGTTTGTAACCTCCCCCTCTCTTATCGACCTTCATGAAAGTGAAAAATAAAACCGCGTGCACATAACGGCAATTTGGAAAAAAACAAACGTCACCGAAGTTAATTTGTCGGTAAAGAGGGAGGAAGGGGGTTAAATCTAAATGAAAGGAAAAATGCAAATGAAATTGCTGGAAATTAATTTTGAGAAAAGAGTAAAATTAATAAAGAAAGTAAATGTGCGGCCGTTACGTTAACAAATAATTGGCGTTAATTATGTATTTGAGATTTGGGGAAAATTACGGTCGCCAGTACTATGGACAGCTACTATAATAACTGAAAACGAAAGATTAATGCACATATATTTTGCACTAAAAGCGTGGCAACTGAAGGTTGACACGTGTTGTCAGCAGTAATAAATTTGTCAGAAGTAATAAATTTCGCTACACTCTGACTTGATTTAGCAAAAGAATTAATAAAACCGGAAAATTGAAAGTTAATTTAGTGACTGAAATTAATAGTGAACTTTGTTTCTGAAGCACTACGAAATTCAGTAAAATACGGTTAGTCTTGGGGTACCTCAACAATCATTTCAAAAGCTACTTGAATCTACGCAATTTAGAAATAAGGGATTCAACTTTGATCTTCAATTAAATGACCCTGAACAATTAACAATAGTAATATTTAGTATGTACCAAGCTGAGCTGCAGTCACAGGTAAGCTAAAATATGGTAACAAAACTCGCACTCTTAATTTGTGCTTGTGTAATCTGAATATTGTATCCAGCTATGAATACTTTAACTGAACTTTCAAATTAAAGCAGTGAAATGGAATGATATTACTTTAATGCTGGCGTTTGAATTTCAATGACACTCGGGTTCATTCCGGAAAGGGAAGGGACCCTGCTTGGTAATGCAATTGCGACAATGAGCAACAAAGCTTCATGCTAGGTTGCTGTAATTTAGTGAGAAAAATTTAACAGTTTGAAAAGCTGAGGTCTGCCACACAGTTCTAAAACTTTACGTGCTTCCAGTCTTCCTTGTCGGTTGATTGAAGGTTTGAAGCCGTCGATCGAGGAGGTGGCGACAGTCACTCATTGTCGGCCGTCGCCGTTGCAGAAGCTGGATGTTGGCACGCCTTCTTCTCGACACGGTCACCAGGCTAAACGGGCTCTTGATGTGCGCCAGCTAATGCTTCCCGTCCGCGACACCGTGTCAGAAACTATCATAGCAAGTCGAGCGCAATTACATGCTGCCCAGCCCCGAAAGCGCGGCAACTCGCGGGAGAGTCGCACAACACACCTGCTCCACTCGCTACTCCAGCCAGACTCTGCTCTGCCCGCGCTCCACGCGACAGAGTTAACACTACCGAAGATCCTAAACACTTTTGTTCTCACACGACTTATCGATGTAATCGTTCGATAGCATAGTTTTCCCTAGGCCAGACCCAGCGTAAAAATACAAATAATATTTACAAAACAAACCAATTATACATCGACATAAATGCATAAATATATACATACAGATAGTAAAACAATTACAGTATATAAATACACAGAAATGTCATATCTTCAGGTAAAAAAAAATAAGGAAAATATTTATAATACAATAGATGGAAATAGGAGGATATGCATTTCCGGTGTTACAAGTTCTAGCAGATAGTTAAATAGACCACAACGAACACGTATTATGTTCGGGGAACAGGTATTATATTCGAGTATAATGACTTTTCTGAAAACTAGAAATCGACTTTGTTGGAATCAGCATGGGTTTCGAAAAAGACGATCGTGTGAAACCCAGATCGCGCTATTCGTCCACGAGACTCAGAGGGCCATAGACACAGGTTCCCAGGTAGATGCCGTGTTTCTTGACTTCCGCATGGCGTTCGATACAGTTCCCCACAGTCGTTTAATGAACAATGTAAGAGCATATGGACTCTCAGACCAATTGTGTGATTGGATTGAAGAGGTCCTAGATAACAGAACGCAGCATGTCATTCTCAATGGAGAGAAGTCTTCTGAAGTAACAGTGATTTCTGGTGTGCCGCAGGGGAGTGTCGTAGGACCGTTGCTATGCACAATATACATAAATGACCTTGTGGATGACATCGGAAGTTCACTGAGGCTTTTTGCGGATGATGATGTGGCATATCTAGAGGTTGCAACAATGGAAAATTGTACTGAAATGCAGGAGGATCTGCAGCGAATTGACGCATGGTGCAGGGAATGGCAATTGAATCAAAAAAATGGCTCTGAGCGCTATGGGACTCAACTGCTGTGGTCATGTGTCACCTAGAACTTAGAACTACTTAAACCTAACTAACCTAAGGACATCACACACATCCATGCCCGAGGCAGGATTCGAACCTGCGACCGTAGCGGTCGTGCGGTTCCAGACTGTAGCGCCTTTAACCGCTCGGCCACTCCGGCCGGCGGCAATTGAATCACAATGTACACAAGTGTAACGTGCTGCGAATACACAGAAAGAAATAGCCCTTATCATTTAGCTACAATATAGCAGGTCAGCAACTGGAAGCAGTTAATTCCATAAATTATCTGGGAGTACGCATTAGGAGTGATTTAAAATGGAACGACCATATAATGTTGATCGTCGGTAAAGCAAATGCCAGACTGAGATTCATTGGAAGAATCCTAAGGAAATGCAATCCGAAAACAAAGGAAGTAGGGTACAGTACGCTTGTTCGCCCACTGCTTGAATACTGCTCAGCAGTGTGGGATCCGTACCAGATAGGGTTGATACAAGATATAGAGAAGATCCAACGGAGAGCAGCGCGCTTCGTTACAGGATCATTTAGTAATCGCGAAAGCGTTATGGGGATGATATATAAACTCCATTGGCAGACTGTACAAGAGAGACGCTCAGTAGGTCGGTTTGGGCTTTTGTTGAAGTTTCGAGAACATACCTTCACCGAGGAGACAAGCAGTATGTTGCTCCCTCCTACGTATATCTCGCGAAGAAACCATGAGGATAAAATCAGAGAGATTAGAGCCCACACAGAGGCATACCGACAATCCTCCTTTCCACGAACAATACGTGATGGAACAGAAGGGAGAACCGATAGAGGTACTCAAGGTACCCTCCGCCACACACCGTCAGGTGGCTTGCGGGGTATGGATGTAGATGTAGAACTCTGGAAAAACTCCAAACATCTGTGATCTCTAATGATAGCTAATAAGGTTGTAATGGTTTTGTTTTCTACAGAAAAGTGTAATTTTGATAACATTTTCGATGTCATGGGGAAAAGTAAAGCTTCAGTAGCATCCGAGTAATAGCGCTGCGGGTGTCTGTTAGTAGAACCTTTGTTTCTGAGTGGAGTGCAGTCTTGTTGGAGAGAGAGAGAGAGAGAGAGGAGAAGTCGAGTTGTATCTTGTGATGGAGTAAAACGCACTTATGTCGTGCTGTGCTCCAGCAATACTTTTCTTGTACTGTTTTTCATTTATGGAGACGCATTTTCAGGGACATCGAAGCATAGCAATTAACCCTTCATTGCTCTAGGAGGGTCCTGGAGAACCCCAGGCGATATCAATCAAAGCCTTCTAGATACAAGGCTTACGCACAGCGGCCATATTGGCACGTGACGTCACAAACTGTTGGCCACCTTATCTTTAGTTGGCAGTCCTGTCGACGTGTATGTTGTGTTGAAAGTGTGTGCCACGTGAAACTGATACAGATTTCATAAAGTATTCGCCTACAGTTCTTCGAAGTATGAGATACAAGTGTTGCGTTCCCTTTTGCCAGGGAAATTATAAATCGCAAAAAGGCAAGAAAGTGCACATGTTTCAATTTCCCAAATGTGTGAAGTTGAGAAAACAAGATATTACGAAGGATTATGGAATACTTTCCCACGGAGTTCATTACGGCTTATGCTCAAGTAAAACGTACACAGTAAATGACTTGTAAATCAAATTAAATTAAACTTAATTACGACAGACAAGACGAAGAAGAGGGAGAGAAATGGTAGCGTATGGGGGCGTGGCTGGGTTATAGCAAGGCGATAGCTGTGCTAGTCCACGTGTTTGCTCCATGCAGTCTCTGCTTGTAGCAAGCGTTCACTGGTAACACAGCTTGCAATTTAAACGACTCCAAGAACATTGTCTCAACTGGAAACTAGCTCCGTTGTAAAGCGAATCACGGTTAACAGTTCTGCTCCCACCTGTGGTGGGCGACAGCATAAAATAGATCACTGAATGATCATGTCTCACACAGTTAGCAACATAATTAGCAATCACTGTATTCTCCTCCCCTTCCACAACAGAACATTATCTGTACAATAGAAACAACATCACTTAAAACAACCGACACAGAAACTCTTGCCTGAACATAATTACTTTCAGCCACATGAACGACAGAACCTCTTGCCTTCTCATAAACACCCTCAATAAAAGCACCTCGTACACATCGTCATATCAACAAAACTTTGCCCCCTCTATGTGATAACAACCAGAAGTCATATCCTCTCTTACCAATTAACAGGGATACAACAATCCATTTCCCTTTCATCATTATAACTCTCATTACGGTACATCAATTGATACGTCGCAGATTCTTGCATTGAGTTAACAAGTTAAGCAGCTATCAGTTACGAAAAACAGAAGGCATAGGATGAAAGACAATAAAACGTCGGGAAAGAGAACGTAGAGAGACGAGAAAGGAGAGAAAGAGAAGGCAAAAAAGTTCATTCCTTTCGTTCCGCAGAGCTATACGTCACAGAGCGTCCTATCGGTTTCGGCAACGCAAGCGCTACTCGTGTGATTACGACATTACGACTGTGTACGCGCTTCGGGTCAAGTAACAGTGGTAAGCTATGGACAATACCAGGAACGTAAGAATCCAATGATTTGTCGATTTTCTTACAAGGCGTAGGCGCTGATTTCGCGTCTGTGCCGGATATTGCAATAAAAACCGACTCCCATCAAGGTAAAGACACATAGTGCGGCAACGATTTCGGAAATCTTGCAGACGCGGTTTAGAGGTACAAGGAGTTACAGAGCCCTTAAGGCGTTCACGTCTGTGGAGCAAGGTGTATGATCATAATGTCGTGAGAGGGCACGGAAATGATGCTTACTGGAAAGATGAAAGAAAATAGAACGGATCATGACACGAAAACGAAACGGAAGAAAATGCCATGAACGGCTGGGGGAGTCTGTGGTTGCCAAACGCACTGTGAAAGCTGTTCATCCCCGGAGATAAAGTGAAAGCTCTAAGAGATTTACCTTTTGAAACTTCTCATAACAACTTTTAACCGTGAAATACTTCAACGACTGCAGAATTTAAAACAAACACAAGGAATTCACTGCAGTACACAGGTTCAGCGGAAGAGTGTATTTAAATTACGCAGGTATTAACTATGCAACCAGGATACATCGAAAGTGACGAAAGAGTTGACAGGTGAACAGCCGGGTGTTGGTGTCCAACGGGCGCAACATTTTGGCACGCGACCATGTTACCATCACCTGCTGCGCTGACGAACTGACCGCCGAGGCGTAGGCGCCGGGCTTTTACGTCCTCCCGCCTCCAGGTGTTCCCAACGCGGTCCGCGCCCAGGCGTGGAGCGTGCAGCATCCGTTCCGTTCTCAGTCCACACCCAGGGGTGCGTGGCGGCGGCTTCTTACTACGTTTGCGTGTTTTCTAAGTCAGTTCTTGCGGGGATCTTCTTCCTCCTTATAATCAGATTCAGAGCGAGTTCCCACTGAAAGGGTCCTGTAGCCACCTTTCATTAGTCCGGTAGCCCAATTTCACAAGTATTTCTCTTTCTTTTCCTTGTTTCTCTTTTCTCTTTACTCTCATAGTGGCGTGATTGAATGAATGTGGTTGTGTGTCACGTTGCTAGACGGTGGCGTAGTCTGCTGCAGAAAGTCTGCGATAATCGTACAGATTCAGCAGCATTGGTACAGAATAGCCAACTTTCGTAGTGGTCAAGTAGGCAAAGAGGTTTGCACTACTTGTGAGAAATCCACCTGCGTTAGGTTGGAGGCGGAAACGGCATCTTTGGGTTTTCCGGTCCACGCGGAGCGTGGAGGAGGCTGGAGAGGAAACAGGGAGGCAGTCTGCCGCCGGTACGGGAAGCGTCCACAGCTGTGCTCCAGTCGAAGAAGGGTGAGTTAGACTGGCCGCGTGGCGCGTTGTTACTTGGCGAGGGGAGAGCTGTTAGCTTTTGGTCTCGCTTTTGAAATCTGGAAGATTGCTTTGCCTTGTCGCAGCAAGGAATGCAAAACTTGGGCAGATTTTTCTTTTAACAAATTTCTGTAGCAGACTTGGATCCGCCGGAAGAGCGCCACACAAAGGTGTCGATAAGAAGTGAGCACTCGCTTCTGTGTGAATGTCTGTTTGCCTTCAGCTGTGCCTGCATAAGCTTTCATTTTTCTAAATATTTAGAGGCTTGCCTTCTCGTAAATTTTCCATGCTTTATGTGTCTTTCGTCCGTGGGGAGCCAATCACGTGGTAGAACATTATAGTTGTTGGGCTACCGGCACCACTAACTGGCCGATCGCATGTTTGTATGAGATAATGTTAACATGATTATGTGATGTGATATTGTTGCAATTTGGGAACTATACCTAGAAATTGCGTCTCCACAAACCACATGTTATCAGGAATCGTGTATATGCCTCACGTCCTTATCTTAGGAATAAATGATTTTACCTACAATTTTCTCTTGTGTTCCTAGATTACGTTTTTGCACCTAAGCCACTCACCTCGTAGCTTTCCCGTTAGCACATCCAATGCGATTCCTTATGCACAGGTCCAGTGATTAGTCTCCTATTGTATTTTATAGGAAATGCTTTAGATTAAGGCATATTTTCAGGTGTGTTGCTGGGAGCTGATCTTATGCAGTGTTCATGCATGTTCTATTTTATTTTAAATGTTTGATCGTCGTGAACAGTGCACAGGCACTACTATTAATTACATCGTATCCGCTGTGAGCGACCTCACAACGTATGCATTTTTGTGAGTTTTTGGTCTGTGATCAAATTAATTTATTTTCCGACTCGACCAAACCTTTGATTAGTTGTATGGTTAGAGTCGGTGGCGACCCTAATCTTCTCACGTTAACTTCACAAGCAATAAGTATTTCCATTCCCAATAATAAGGAATAACCCGTAGTAACAGGTTAGTTACAACAGGCCTTACTAAGGATGTAACAGCTATCTCGATTGGTCAGCAGATGTCGCACTCGAATGTCGATAGAGTCTTTAATGACACACTCCCAATATTTTGTCGTCTGTGTCAGAACCCACGTCTGCTGCTAATTCATTCTGTGTAATTCTGACAGGCAATGTTCAGTAACCGCAGACTTGTCAAGCTGCTGCAGTCTGGTATACCGTTGATGTTCTTGGCAACGATCTTCGATAGTACGCACCGTTTGACCTATGTAAGTCCGGCCACATTCCCACGGTATCTGGTAGACTCCGGATTTCTGCAGTCCTAGATCGCCCTTGACAGCAGTGCCAGTTTCTTAACTGGTGGGCAGAAGACACTCTTCACTTGATGTTTTTGAAGAATTCGACGTATCTTTCCCGATAAAGCGCCACATAACGGAATAAATGCTATGTCCCAGTGTCTTAACTGGTGGGCGGAAGACAGTCTTCACTTGATGTTTTTGAAGAATTCGACGTATCTTTCCCGATAAAGCGCCACATAACGGAATAAATGCTATGTCCCAGTGTCTTAACTGGTGGGCGGAAGACAGTCTTCACTTGATGTTTTTGAAGAATTCGACGTATCTTTCCCGATAAAGCGCCACATAACGGAATAAATGCTATGTCCCAGTGTCTTAACTAGTGGGCGGAAGACAGTCTTCACTTGATGTTTTTGAAGAATTCGACGTATCTTTCCCGATAAAGCGCCACATAACGGAATAAATGCTATGTCCCAGTGTCTTAACTGGTGGACGGAAGACAGGCTTCACTTGATGTTTTTGAAGAATTCGACGTATCTTTCCCGATAAAGTGCCACATAACGGAATAAATGCTATGTCCCAGTGTCTTAACTGGTGGACGGAAGACAGTCTTCACTTGATGTTTTTGAAGAATTCCACGTATCTTTCCCGGTAAAGCACCACACAACGGAATAAATGCTATGTCCCAGTGTCTTAACTGGTGGGCGGAAGACAGTCTTCACCTGATGTTTCTGAAGAATTCGACGTATCTTTCCCGGTAAAGCGCCACACAACAGAATAAATGCTATGTCCCAGTGTCTTAACTGGTGGGCGGAAGACAGTCTTCACTTGATGTTTTTGAAGAATTCGACGTATCTTTCCCGGTAAAGCGCCACACAACGGAATAAATGCTATGTCCCAGTGTCTTAACTGGTGGGCGGAAGACAGTCTTCACTTGATGTTTTGAAGAATTCGACGTATCTTTCCCGGTAAAGCGCCACACAACGGAATAAATTCTATGTCCCAGTGTCTTAACTGGTGGGCGGAAGACAGTCTTCACTTGATGTTTTTGAAGAATTCGACGTATCTTTCCCGGTAAAGCGCCACACAACGGAATAAATGCTATGTCCCAGTGTCTTAACTGGTGGGTGGAAGACAGTCTTCACCTGATGTTTCTGAAGAATTCGACGTATCTTTCCCGATAAAGCGCCACACAACGGAATAAATGCTATGTCTCAGTTTCTTAACTGGTGGGCAGAAGACAGTCTTCACTTGATGTTTCTGAAGAATTCGACGTATCTTTCCCGGTAAAGCGCCACACAATGGAATAAATGCTATGTCCCAGTGTCTTAACTGGTGAGCGGAAGACAGTCTTCACCTGATGTTTCTGAAGAATTCGACGTATCTTTCCCGGTAAAGCGCCACACAACAGAATAAATGCTATGTCCCAGTGTCTTAACTGGTGGGCGGAAGACAGTCTTCACTTGGTGTTTTTGAAGAATTCGACGTATCTTTCCCGATAAAGCGCCACGGAACGGAATAAATGCTACGTCCCCGACCTGCTGAGTTTCCTCTTCTGTTTCCTCCAGTTGTACAGCCGGTGTGCGACGCAGAGCTCTCCGAATTTGCTTCTCTGTGTAGCCGTCTTTTTTCCGGAAAACCGACCTCAGATGTTCAAGTTCTTGGTTAAGGCTATCGTTGACAGACAGGGTACGGGCCGTGAGAACCAAGGTTTTAAGGGCGCCATTCCTCCGTGCTGTGATGGTGGCAGCTGTCCGCATGTAAGTAAAGGTCGGTGTGCGCCTTCTTCCGGTATACGCTGTGGCTAAATGTGCCGTCTGCTCTTCTTTTGACGAGGGCATTCAGAAAGCCCAGCTGCCCTGAGGTCAGTTCGTCAGCGCACCTGAGCATGGCTACGTCGTCGCTTGCCGAAGTGCTGTG
The DNA here is from genome assembly GCF_023864275.1 of Schistocerca cancellata. Taxonomy (NCBI): domain Eukaryota; kingdom Metazoa; phylum Arthropoda; class Insecta; order Orthoptera; family Acrididae; genus Schistocerca; species Schistocerca cancellata. Next base: position 7,356,057 of record NW_026047103.1, read on the forward strand.
GCCATCGGACACGAAGACCCAGCTGTTCACTCATGAACTCTTTCGTCATGAAGTATGCTGGAAGAAACATCTGCTTATCTACAATTACATATCCAACATACCTCCCAGTAAGTGCACTCACAAAAATTTAAAGCTGAAATGGCTGGAGTGCCTCAGTCCGTCTCTACACTCAAGGCCGGTTCCCACTAGAGCGCGGCAGCGCGGCGTGCGGCAACGGCAGCGGCAAGCATTTTCCGCGTTGACGCGGCGGCTCGCGGAATTGGCGTTCCCATCTGGAAGCGGCAGACGTTAGCGGTAGCCAATGACGGTCAGCCACTGAGGTACGGGGCAGGACCCACTGAAAAGCGCGGTGCGTTTGATTAACTATATCTTACACCTACATGAAGGAAAGACGAAGTTGGGTGAAGAAATACCAATTTTTCTCTTGCTGTAGAATCTACTCTTTCACATATTTCATTATTCAAGTTTTCTCATCTCAACATAAAAATATTTCATGACTACCGTTCCTGATTGTTCACTATCTCCAAACACATTGAAACAATGTACGATAAAAGAGATTATTCAGATAGTTAAGCGAGACAAACATTTAAAATGTGACACGGTAGCAGGTACACGAAAACAGTAAGAACACAAAGGCTTGGTGGAAGGGACGAAAGTGGAATCACCTGATGGAGTTTCCCACAGACCATAATGTAATCAGCGCCAGCACCTTGCGTAAGAATCACGAAAGAATGATATATATTTGGAACAGAGTTTCCGAAACCACATTTTAAATTGTAAGGGATTTCCTGGTGCAGACGCAAACCTGACTGAAGACTGTCAATAGCAAGAAAAGCGTTCTGAAAAAGAAAATTTGTTCACACCGAATATAAATTCAAATGGTTGGATAATATTTTACAAAGGTATTTGAGTGGAGTGCAGCCTTGTACGTAACTGAAATGTGGACGATGAACAGTTCTGTCAAAAAGACAATAGACGCTTTCAAAACGTTGTGATAAATAAGAATGCTGAACATTAGATACGAGGATCGTGTGACTAAAGAAGAGGTACGGAATTAAATAGAGGAGGAAGAGGAAATTACGGCACAACTTTGACAACAATAGGGGTTAGTTGACAGGACGTATTATGGGGTGTCAATGAGTGAGGACAACGGGGTTGGTTGATACTATTCTGATAATAATCATCTGTTGAAATATTATTCTACTATTTTATCTATTAATGTAAGCCGTGAATTTACTCTTCCATGCACTCCTCCACAATATATTTAAACCAAAACTGAAATCAGCTGATCACCAAATCTTTCAACCACTGCCTGACAACTACTGGATTCACTTTCAACTTTCTATAACTATCACTGGCTGGCCACACACATACAGATATAAGGAGAACAGAAATAAACAAACATTAGTTTTCAGCATATAATTCTGCAGGTTGGCAACATGTACATAAACAAATCAGACAGGAAGGGACATGAGGTGAACACACTGTAGTTATGACTTCAAATCACAATTTTCGGTAAAACGTCTTCTGCTAGTGACAGAAGAAAAAAGATCGAACATGAAAATGTGCTTATGTTCCATAATCTAAGTTTTAGTTCAACCTACAGCATGTGACCAGGTGAGGGGAAACGTATATGTCCGCCAAAAACTCGATTCACTGTAAATAATCAGTCATTCACGTAAAAAAAGATGTGAACTGTTTTATAATCTGCAAGTATCACATATCAAAACAAAACTGAATCATTCTAGATTCCACTGAAGATGCCTTAAAGAAAAAGGCGAAACGCGTCTTGAATCAGTAAAGTACACTGCATAAAGAAAAAAAAGTTTGTTACTTACCAAAGGAAATAATCAATAGCTGTAGATATTTAGTATATTAAATCTTATGACATACAGCAAATTTGTTTCGGTTTAACTTATCATTCCACATGCTATTAATTGCTGTTTAAAAAAATTCATCCATCCCTTCTGAAAAACTGTAGTTACTTTCGTATCTCGGTAGATAAACAGATTTAGGATATTTATCATGCGACGAAATACATGACTTTTCACAAGTTATCGTTTGCAAAAAAACACGTTTCGATTTCTTGAACCGTTTACGAAATTTGCGGTTGATACAACCACATGGTTTACGACGAGCAGGACGAAGTACCGGTCGCGTCGCGAGCAACCCGCGCACGGTCATGGCACAGCCCGTCCGCCGATGTATAATTCAATATCTCGAGAACGGTGATAGCTATCGATCAGCTCTCAGCTTTAAAAACAATTTCGATATGTTGACTAAATTTCATACGCAATAATGTATTACCTAAAATGAACTGTATGCAAAGTCCACGCAATGCGTTTTTACCTCTGCAAACTTATTAAAATTTCGTGTAAAGGTTTACGTAAATGTGATACAGCAAGTAACCACGACGAATAACGAAAAGAAATTTGGTCCTTTATCGAGAGAAGATATCAGGCTGTAACATGCACAAGAATCAAATTTTTCTCCCGAATAGTTTCCTTGGAATCGGATGATAACTATTTCATAGCTGCCGCCGAGTCCACGCCAGCGCTTCGGCGAAAGTTTGTGTGGCCCGAGGTTCCGTACCTGACGTCACGCTCAGCGTGTTCTGTGATTGGCGGCGCGCACCTGGAGCGCGTCATGCGGCAGCGGAAGTGGTTCGACATGGTCAAACCACGACGCAGAGCCCACCGCGCTGTGCCGCTGACGCCGTTTCCATGGCAACCACGCCGCTGGCGCGCGGTTCTGATGCGCGGCAGCCCTAGTGGGAACCGGCCTTTAAGGCCTTTAAGGCCGGTTCCCACTAGAGTGCGGCAGCGCGGCGTGCGGCAACGGCAGTGGTAAGCATTTTCCGCGTTGACGCGGCGGCTCGTGGAATTGGCACTCCCATCTGGAAGCGGCAGACGTTAGCAGTAGCCAATGACGGACAGCCACTGAGGTACGGGGCAGGACCCACTGAAATGCGCGGTGCGTTTGATTAACTGTATCTTACACCTACATGAAGGAAAGACGTAGTTGGGTGAAGACATACCAATTTTTCATTTTCTCTACAATGAACTCTTTCACATATTTCATTATTCATGTTTTCTCATTTCACCATGAACAGATTTCATGACTACCGTTCACGATTGTTCACTATCTCCTAACACATTGAAACAATGTATGACAAAAGAAATTATTCAGATAGTTAAGCAAGACAAAAATTTAAAATGTGACACGGTAGCAGTTAGACGAAACAGTAAGAACACAAAGACTAGGGGGAAGGGATGAAAGTGGAAGCCACCTGATAGCATTTCCCACAGAGCATAATCTAATCATCGCCAGCACCTTGCTTAAGAATCACGAAAGAATAATATATATTTCGAACAGTTTTCGAAACCAGATTTTAAATTGTAAGGCATTTCCTGGTGCAGACGCAAACCTGACTGAAGACTGTCAATAGCAAGAAAAGCGTTCTGAAAAAGAAAATTTGTTCACGCCGAATATAAATTCTAATGGTTGGATACTATTTTACAAAGGTATTTGTGTGGAGTGCAGCCTTGTACGTAAGTGAAACGTGGATGAAAAACAGTTCTGTCAAAAAGACAATAGACGCTTTCAAAACGTGGTGATTCATAAGAATGCTGAACATTGGATATGAGCATCGTGTGACTAAAGAAGAGGTACAGAATTAAATAGAGGAGGAAGAGGAAATTACGACACAACTTTGACAACAATAGGGGTTAGTTGACAGGACGTATTATGGGGTGTCAAAGAGTGAGGACAACGGGGTTGGTTGATACTATTCTGATAATAATCATCTGTTGAAATACTATTCTACTATTTTATCTGTTAATGTAAGCCGTGAATTTACTCTTCCATGCACTCCTCCACAAAACATTTAAACCAAAACTGAAATCAGCTGAACACCAAATCTTTCAACCACTGTCTGACAACTACTGGATTCACTTTCAACTTTCTATAACTATCACCGGCTAGCCACACATGCATACAGATATAAGGAGAACGAAAATAAACCAACATTAGTTTTCAGCTTATAATTCTGCAGTTTGGCAACATGTACATAAACAAACCAGACAGGAAGGGACATGAGGTGAACACACTGTAGTTACGACGCCAAATCAGAGTTTTCAGAAAAACGTCTACTGCTAGTGACAGAAGAAAAAAGATCGAACATGAAAATGTGCTTATGTTCCATAATCTAAATTTTAGTTCAACCTCCAGCATGTGACCAGGTGAGGGGAAACGTATGTGTCCGCCAAAAACTCGATTCACTGTAAGTAATCAGTCATTCACGTAAAAAAAGATGTGAACTGTTTTATAATCTGCAAGTATCACATATCAAAACAAAACTGAATCATTCTAGATTCCATCGAAGATGCCTTAAAGTAAAAGGTGTAACATGTCTTGAATCAGTAAAGTACACTGGATAAAGAAAAAAGAAAGGAAATAATCAATAGCTCTACATATTTAGTAAATTACAACTTATGACATACTAGCAAATTAGTTTCGGTTTAACGTCTCATTCGACATGCTATTAATGCCGTTTAAGAAAATTCATCTATTCCTTCTAAAAAACTGTAGTTACTTTCATATCTCGGTAGATAAACAGATTTAGGATATTTATCATGCGACGAAATACATGACTTTTCACAAGTTATCGTTTGCAAAAGAACTCGTTTCGATTTCTTGAAACGTTTACGAAATTTGTGGTTGATACAACCACATGGTTCACGACGAGCAGGACGAAGTATCGGTCGCGTCGCGAGCGAGCCGCAGTCGGTCACGGCACAGCCCGTCCGCCGACATATCATTCAATATCTCGAGAACGGTGATAGCTATCGATCTGCTCTCAGCTTTAAAAACAATTTCGATATGTTGACTAAATTTCATACGCAATAATGTATAGCCTAAAATGAACTGTACGCAAAGTCCACGCAATGCGTTTTCACTTCTGCACACTCATTAAAATTTCGTGTAAAGGTTTACGTAAATGCGATACAGCAAGTAACTACGACAAATAACGAAAAGAAATTCGGCCCTTTATCGAGAGAGGATATCAGGCTACATCATGCCCAAGAATCAAATTTTTCTACCGAATAGTTTCCTTGGAATCGGATGATATGTTTTTCATAGCTGCCGCCGCGTCCGCGCCAGCGCTTCGGCGGAAGTTTGTGTGGCCCGGGGTTGCGTACCTGACGTCACGCTCAGCGCGTTCTCTGATTGGCGGCACGCACCTGGTGCGCGTCACGCGGCAGCGGAAGCGGTTCGACATGGTCAAACCGCGACGCAGAGCCCGCCGCGCCGTGCCTCTGACGCCGTTTTCATGGCCACCACGACGTTGGCGCGCGGTTTTGACGCGCGGCAGTCCTAGTGGGAACCGGCCTTTACACTACAGTCATCGCGTCGCGACGCGCCGAATGCGGCGTCGGATGTGGGGCGGCGGCTGTGGTCCGTACGCACGCAGTGCCGCGCCCCAGGCTTTGAACCCAGGATTCTAACGTTGATGGTAGTGGGTTGGGTGGGGGGAGGAGGCGCTTACCGGTGGCGAACGGAGGGCGGCGTCTGTCGTCTGTGGGCGGTGCGGCGGCAGGTGGGCCGCGCAGCTGGGCGACAGTAGCAGAGCCCGTGACGCGGACATCTCGGCTGTGCGCTGACTCAGCAAACGGGCGTCGTCAGTGGGCGGCGCAAGTGGTGGGCGGCGACAGCGGCAGCGGGCAGTGCGACCGTGCACTCGCTGAACCACGGGAGCGGTACGGACGCAACTTGTGTTTATCTTTCGTGCCTCGGCGTATGGCTCATAGTTAGTGGGTGGCAAAGGCCCCCATTACACGATGCGCCTAAACCTATGCACCAGTGCCCCAAGCGTGCATATCTGTAACTATTAAGAGGGTATTTTACACGACGAACCACCTCGAACGGTAATGCTCTAACGCGACAACCATATAGTGGTGAAACTACGAAAATAAGCAGACTCATTATCCGTGGTCTAGAATAGAGAGCAGTTTTAAACTGCATCAGTGCATGCGCACTAGGCTGCTGTAACTCGCACATGAGCAGTAGGGGGTTTGGCAGTGCTTTCTGCTTGTTATTTGCTTATCGTTAGGTGGTTAGTGGCTAATTTTAGATTTTGGGGTTGGGGATTTTCCGCTTTTTTTCAGGAAGTAGGTTTTCATAAATCCAGAAAAAGAACCTTTTTCTGCTTTTTTGCCAGTAGATTTTTTTTAATACTAGCTGTTTGCGAAAACATATTTTCAATTGATTGCTGTGTGTTGTAGAAATGGAATGGAGCAAACAGGCGTTAAACAGCTTAATTCACGCGTGCACCGAGGAAAGCTGAATGTATGAACCGCACGACAAGCTGTATCATAATAAGGTACAACGGCAATTGTTTATTTCTGAGTAATCTGCATACAACGTTACATGGCGATTTTCGATTTGTATCGTAATGCCTTAGCTTACGAAAGTTCATGTTTGATTTGATGGCATCTCTTGCTTTGTTTCAGCATGGGGAAACTGGCAGTGACAGGCGACATTGTCCGTGCAGTTTCGCCCACAGCAACAGACGAGGACTGCAGAATTCTAAGTAGCACGTACATATATGTATTCCACAGTCGGAAAAATAACAGAAGTGCACCTTAAAGTTCTGGTCCTATAAAGTGTTGCAAATTGCAGTGCACACATCCACAAGAACTTTTGAAATGGTGGCTAAAAGCCAGACTCTTAGAAGATTCCCCCGTCACCAGGAAACGTAATGTTACAATCAGTCTGCAACACAACAGGGCATGTACCGGTATTTCATCAGTGATATAGGCTGATATGATCACAAAACATATAAACATACGATTTAATTCTTACTTTCGAGAAGGTCAGATAGCCTCCCTCATGACTGTGTCACACTTGCTAATTCCGTCTTCTATCGTAGACAGTAACTTCTCGAAACAGGCCATGTCCATCCTCGCGAGGTTCCGAAAGTCTTGCGGATCTTCGGGCCTCAGTTCTTTCCAACCAGTCAATACATTTCCCTTCTTTTCAGTCACGGTAGACCCCAACAACGTCTGGCTTTTTTTTTCGTCCCCGTTCTGCCTTAATCCGAAGATTTACTGTCACTGCCAGGACAGTAGCTCCAGAAACCAATGGGTCTTCCACTTCAAAATGCTGTATAAATGTAAATTTAGATATACATATGCCTGTGTAACCAAGTGCCATAATATAAAATTAACTGATGAGTCTGTAATTCACAACAGTAGTAACCTACATTAAAAAAACAACAGTTACCTAATAAATAATGATTGAATAGGAACCTTGAGCTCCCAGAAATAATTTGAACGAATGCCATACCAATATATATATATATATATATATATATATATATATATATATATATATATATATTCGCGCGGTAGAACAACGACTTTACAAGAGATCAGAAAGTTCTGTCTGCGTTTCGCGCGTTATTACTGTCTACTGCGCATGTGTGCCAGGTATATCCCGAGTGTGTTAAGAAGCTGGCCCTACTGCTATTGTCAAATGGGGCCACCAGAGCGCAAGCTCGTTGTATTCAGCGCGCTGCGACAGGTAGCAGCGGACCTTGCCCAGGGCGCCGGAATTTTAGAAGACGGCGTCTGCAGCGGGATCGCTCGGCTGGGAGCGAAATAACAGCGGCGAATACTGACCGACCAAAAAACGTCAAACGCGAACCAAAAGTAAACGATCACCCTATGGACCGAGCTATGCGAACGAGTCGCTTTTACTTACACCAGTGTGCTTGGGCCAGGGGCCCTATTCTGTATCGTTCATACCGATCGGTGTAGTAGTTTAGTCTCGGTAGTGACGTCATTTTCTGTTCCTTATCGAAATAGACTATTCAGTAAGCTTCTGTTACCGAACGGTCCTCCCACCGATTTGACGACAATTGTACCGAGAGGTTTTGGATTTCGGTCTGTCCCTGCTGATCGGTGAGCTGTCGTTTATGTACACCTATAATCTGTTATTTTAAACATATTTAGAGGATTTAGCTTTGGATTTAGTGATTGTGTTACTAAAGAATCACCAGAGGACGCACCCACTTGGAAAGTGAGTTTGTAATAGACTATTTTCCTTTTGTTAGAAATAAGGTTAGGTTAGGTTGTTAATGAGACTGATTACATCCAATAAATCGTTTTCGGTCAATATTCTCTCAAAATACGTGTTATTTTTATGCAAATAAGAGTTTAAACATGATTAAATATCAAGACATCGGCTCTGCTTACGTATATTACATGAGTGTGAACTGACGTTACTAGTGCCTTTGTGTACTTTTTCCCTCAAATGGGGTAGTTAGTATTTATCGAAACGTGTTTACAACTTTCAAGTAACAATGGAAAGCAATTATGTGAAGCCTGATATTGGAAACCTTCAAAAAACTGGTTCAAATGGCTCTGAACACTATGCGACTTAACTTCTGAGGTCATCAGTCGCCTAGAACTTAGAACTGATTAAACCTAACTAACCTAAGGACATCACACACATCCATGCCCGAGGCAGGATTCGAAACTGCGACCGAAGCGGTCGCTCGGCTCCAGACTGTAGCGCCTAGAACCGCACGGCCACTCCGGCCGGCCTGGAAACCTTCCAAACCATCACGCATTTATGACTTACACAGCACCATTTGGCAACGAAGTCAGCCTATGTTCCTCTTCACAGTACTACAAGAATTGAGGAATGCGTGTACGTTGTTTGGCTTGGCTAAGTGGCTAGCGTGCGGAACTGCTACACGAAAGGTCGTGGGTTCGCGCATGGGTGGATGCAATTTTTGTTTTTCCTCTTCATATATGCAACGCATTCTGGGTCATTGTTATTCGTGTAAGTTAAGATTTTTCTGCAACATTCGTTATTACTTACATGTAAGAGCGCACTTCCTCAGTAATGATTTCGTGATTTCTGTGTGTTTAAAATACGAAATACGAAATTGCTGTGAGTGAAACAGCCGACAGTCACCTTTACATTTTTTCTTGTCAGAAATAATTCACCATTTTTCCGAATATGTAGCGATTTCCGAGTATGCGGTTAGACAGGAATATAAGAGCACAACTTAAATTACTGGGAATGTAACTAGCAGCAGTCATTTTCATAATCTTGCTTGTCACGAGTATTTATCTGCGATCTAATCCTCAACCACAGTAGACAGAGATAAAAGATCTCTGCCGTTATATTTTAGACTGTAGCACTATATACAAAACCTTTTCATTCATGAGATGCGTGTTATAAACTTCGACGAACTGCAGGAGCTCTCGAAAATGCGTTTTTTATTCCATTTTGTTTTTAAGACCCAAAACGTTGACGCATCGTGTAGGGAAGTGGGCTACGTAATCGTTTGGATCTCTAGGAGCGTGTTATAACCACATTCTGTTTATCTTCTTATTCTTTGAAACTCTCAGAATCAATTTTTCGGGTGTTTTTATAGATGTTTTAGTACAATGTGGTACTACACACTATTCCTAACTCATTTTCCGGAACTTAAAATCCAAAACTCGATGCCAGTATGAATAAGAATAAGATGACATAATGCGGCATTTACGACAAATCTGCAGAATATAGCCAAACACGCTATCGTTATTATGCATGCATGGAAACATGCGGTCAGAGAAACTGTAAAAAACTTCATGCATTTCAGCTGAGAATCATGGAAATTGATATACTGCGCCTGATACTGTAGAGGAGTAGGCAAGGCCGATCAAGGCAGGCACGTCAGCTTGATGGAATGCGCTGTCATGCGTTATGGCAACGTAAACGCAATTTTCGTTACTTAGGAAGAATAGCGCGCCTGTGTCATCTGCTAGCCGCTTTGTGTTTGTGGCGCAGTGTGCGTTCCAGTGCGCATGCGCGGATCTGCGGCCACTTGCTTTTGATTGGCTTGCGCGACACGAACCGACAACAGCACTTCGGTTGTCTAGACCCGAACGGTATCGCTGCCGAAATGCGTACTGAATAACGCAGGGACTCTTATTCGAGTACTAGACCGTTCGGTGCTATTGAGTACCGGAACGATCGGCGCTAAAGCGGTAAGATACAGAATAGGCACCCAGCAGAGGGAGGCAGGTTTTTGCATCCGGCTTACGCCGAGGATGTGAGGAGGTCGAGCGGTCAAGAGTTGCAAGTGGGCATCCAGGACTATCGTTAAATGACTAGCCAGGAAATTAAGTAAAAGAAAGAACATATATTTCAATGTATGATATACAAAGGATGCACCTAAGGAAGAAGTTGAGTCGCAGAGGACGGACAACCAAATAAGTGGGCAAAGGAAGGGGACGTGGTTCATGCAAAGTTATTTTCGCAGCCGACTTTCCCAAGAAAGACGTCTGTCCTGCTTGAGGTCTGGATCACAAGAGAGCGAAGCAGCTGTGTTCTTCACTGCAGACTGCTCCAGAGTCCACACACGTGGCCTGTATCCTTCGCAGACTATTGGGTAAAACCGATGGCGTGAAATCGCTAGCAGTTTCAGCAGAGGGCTCAAGGAGTCTCTTGTCAGCAGCTTTAACTGGACAGAACTGCCTCTGTTCTGAAAGGCAGGCAACTTAATGCCACGTTGGCACAGCCGAAGTTGCTCTGGGAGAAGACTTGTAAAGTTTTGACTGGGGCCTCTGAAATAAATTTTTGTAACCGATTCCCTAAACTATTCCTTGACTGGATGCCGCCCCGCACAGCTTGTAGCACTCCGCATTGGATTCGAGTAGACTCGGAAATAGTACAGTTGCTCCTTCCTTACTTAACTGTCACCAAAACCTCGCTGGCTTTTTTGACGCTCGGGTCCAAGACGCGCACTTTTCGGTGCACGCCGTTTTCCACATGCGTCCAAGAGGATTTAGGTGAGGTGACTTCGAGGGCAACACAGTTGCGTTCGTGTTTCTATTGCGATGTAGGGGAATGAGTTCTGCTGTTCACAGCATGGAGTTACAAGTCGCTTTCACCTGCAGGGTGCTCCCCCGAATTCACAAAAGTCTCGTGCTTCAAAAATGACAAAGGAGAAACACGTTTAAACTTGACATGAGGTTACGTTTTCTGTTCGACAAAGATTCAAACATAGCACAGTCAGTTGTTACGTATAGAATTTTTTCATCAGTAGCAAACCTTTTAAAACTGTAAAGATGAGACGAACAATTTTGCCATAACGGTAGTAGAACCCGGCACCTATCACACAGTCGGCTTCCAGCCACGAAAAGACGTTAAGTACTGGTGTTTTTCACCAATGGCGAGATGTGCGATTGTTAAACTAGAAGTAATGTGACGAAAAGCTCTGTCCCATGTGGGAGTCGAACCCCACACATATACTACAAACAAAGAGACGAAAACTATCGAATTCATTTTCACAAGTAGCTGAAAGTGGTTCCTTTGAGCTGGAAATGATTTGATGGACTGGAAGTCTCAACCGACACCTGTCGTTATTTTTGACAACGCGGGAAGACACGTTTAAATCAAAATCATTTGTAATGTTATTTATTCATAAAGGATCCTGTGAACTCCACGGCTGTTAATGATTGTTGGTGAATAATGCAAGCCGGCCGGTGTGGCCGAGCGTTTCTAGGCCTTACAGTCTGGAACCGTGCGACCGCTACGGTCGCAGGTTCGAAACCTGCCTCGGGCAAGGATGTGTGTGATGTCATTAGGTTAGTTAGGTTTAAGTAGTTCTAAGTTCTAGGGGACTGATGACCTCAGATGTTAAGTCCCATAGTGCTCAGAGCCATTTGAACCATTTGAATAACGCAAGCAGCCACATTTATCTTTAAAACGCTTTATTTCAATCGCATAACTGGTTTCGAGCTATCATGCCATCTTCAGATGGCTAGTATTTTCAATTACAGTGACATTTTGCTCAGCAGCATATCGTCTGTATAGGCATGGGGCAAAAATATTTGAATATTTTGTTTCACAAATAAAACATGTTAATACGCCTGCTTTTTTAAGATACTAGCTGAGTACACGGATTTACCTAGGTACGTACGTATATTTATTCTAATCTTCTGTTAGTCCATATTGTCCTGCCTCATCTCTGTCCATCTGCTCCTCCCGCCTCTCTCTGTCCATCTCCCCTTCTTCCCGTTCTCCGTTCATTCCCATCCCCTCCTTTTGTCTCTTCTTTCCCCCTCTTCTCTCCACACACGTTCGTTATCACCCCCACACTCCAACAGCATTTCTTTCCAGATCATTAAATAATGTGTGTATAAAATCCAGTTGAAATCGTTCCAGGTATTGGAGATGAGCTTTTCACCAGTGCCTTCGCACGGATGTCAGATACATTTCAGATACATTTAACACATTTCACACTTATTTGGACACATATTTCACCTGTATTTCTGACAAATTTCAGCCTGTAGTTTCATTTTTACGCATCTCAACGTTTATGACGTATCTCCTGAACTTTGTTTCGTAAAGTGATATAGTTATGCAAATACATTCAGTAGTGTACGTGAATACTTCCTGAAAAATTTGTTGCGAATACAGGTAGTAGTAATGAAGTGATCAATTAAAACTTCATGACTGATGCGACAGTTCTGCCGCACGAACAGCGAAGATGTAGTTAGCGATAAACTTTTTTTACCTTTCATCAATTTGTGGGGGTTGTCAGCGAGAAAAAGATCGTAAAGATTTGAAATTATGTGTAAAGTTCCTTGCAGATCACTAAGTGACTCAAATACTGGATGTATCAAGTATGGTTATTAGTGCGTCGTGGACTACAAAGCCTTTCATCCCCACTTCATCCCTTTTACAGGTACTGGTTCTGTCTCCCACAGCAATCCTTTACGGACAGTAAATTCGTATCTATTTCGGTTGAAATCGGTCCAGTGATTTAGGAACAGATGTGGACCATACTTTCAAATATACATACATCTATTTTTATAATAATTATCGATATGGTGGAATATGCTGTACGTAGGTGTATACAACTATTGCACTTCTGCATGCACTTTTCACGGAGTCCTTGAGCAGTTTGGGATCTCGGGAAAATAATGAAATGATGACACTCTATCGCCCTGAAAGGATCAAGCGGCCGAAAGGTAGCAATCAACATTCCAATAATTCGGTAGCTCTACAGCATCCAACTGTCAAGGCGTGGCTTCAGTAGGACATGACTTACCTGAGGAAGTTTCTCAAGTCTCGTCATCACCGAACAAAAGTTAGTGGCGGTCTTACGCCGATTCGTGATGTCTCCTGGAGCTGGCTAATGTTTGAGCTGTGTGCTTACATCACCCCACATATCGGAATCGCTTGAAAAGCAAAACGCGAAAGCTTTCCCACAATTCTATGAATTTCCCAGCTTATATAAACACATATTCAGCGTGCGAAGTTCGAAGCATGTTACATTGACGAACGTTTCTTCACAACTCACTGGTTTCTCGTTGTTTCTGTGTAGTAATCTCACCTGTAGACTACTCGCAACGTTCAGAATAGTAGATATGGACACAGAACAAAATGGTACTGTTTTTGTCCGTTTCCCTCTCGACAGACCACATACGTATTTGTTTCTTAAATGTTCAGATGGCTAACTTCCCAACTGCAACCTACTGCAGTAGGTTGGCTGCACTGTTAGATAGTGGCAGGTTACCATTGCATCCAAACAAAGCGTGAGATTTCGCACACACAAAAGTTGTGAAACTTTACAATACACTGACAGGTATTTTTCTAGATTCGAACGTAACTGATGATAAAAGATCTGGAAGGCGAGTGATACATACGAGCAGACTTCGTACGTACGCTTCGCTTTTCAGTACAAACGATACGGCGGTGTGTGAACTGGGAATTACACACGCAAGCCCTCTCGCACGGCAGAGGCAAATGCAAACATGCACTTGGAAAATCTGTCACACGGAGACTCGTGAATTAAGCAGAAACAAAGGACTCTCTTGAGTTTGCAAAGCTGTGTGTGTAGATCACACAGAACAAAAGCAGAAAACGCAGTGTGCCGCGAAAACAGGTTAACAAAGAAAGAAAGGCACCGCACAGCAGCTGTTCACGCATAAACAGGTAGAGCCAAGTGAATAATAAACAATGGAAACGCGAGAATAGCGAGCGTAATTGAAAAATTGCGTTACGTGGTGCCACAAACGGTTTTCAGAGTTGTATTATGCATAGAATAATAACATAACGTGCCGTGCTGTAACACCATTTACGATGCTTTGACGGAAATGTAACGAAGTCTGTATTTCGTACATAAACAGCAGCACAAATTTTGCTTATCTCGTATTGAATTGTGCAAATTCCCATATAATGTAACAATCCATCGTTGTGTACGAAAAAATAACATTGTCCAGTTTCGGCAATAGGCCATTATCTAGTAGGCAGTTTTAGACCACATCACACGTAATTTACACATAATTTACAGACATTAATAAATCCGAAACAAAAGACCGTCTACATAAGACTGTAATGTGAAGTGCATACTGTATGACATGGAAGTGTCGCCGCAAATATCGGTAACCAGTTCATGCTTGACTCGAGGAACCATAGAAATATTCATATTTCACAAAAATCCCGTAACTTAGTGAATGAGCAAAGAATCTGAGGACAGGGTTAGTTTCACTGTTAGTTTGTCATAATGATATTCCGTAAAACACAAAAAACAACTTACACAGTGCAGTGTTTCCGAAATAGTGTTTTGTTTAGATATTAACAAGTTTATTGTTTCATTAAGGCTAATAATTGAATCTTTTATCCTTTATGTGTGCGTAAGAAATAACGTAACGCCTAGTAAGATGCACATTTTATCTTTCTGCGTTGAGCAGCACATTCTACAATAATATAGGAAGTGTCTTCCTAGTTTTTGAATCAACTGATACCACCTGAGCTCTTTTCTGGCGGAAAGCTTCTTCTTCTTGCGCCAGTCTTCTTTGGCCACATTATTTGCTTCAGCAATTCTGAAGAAGCCGGAAGATGATGTTCTGTTTGAACGCACAACGGCCAGGACTTCCGAGCCTCTTACGAAATTTCTTGTGCGGCGATTTTTGTGAAGAGTGGTAAAACTCTAAGAATTCAATGCGAATACCATGCAGACAAAGCGCATATGGAATTTAATTCATAGACAGAATTTCTGTTCCATTCTTCCACTACTGTAGACTGCACGCTTTTGTCGTTCAGTATAGAGATGCTTACGTTGGATCCAGCCAGAAGGTTTACGTTGTCTACGAAATTTAGCACCGGCATCTGCTCAGCTTGCGTTTTAACTCGTCTTCAGACATTTATATTCAACTTCGTCATTGCTTCGTCGGTGTGCGTGTGCCCAATAAAATTTTAACCTAACAGAATTTATAGACTTTTCCGTTCGTTGTGCTTAGAATATTTTATACCTTATGATTGAAAAAACGCACAACGCTGTCCTAATACTCTATAACCTGCTTTATTCCATAAACTGGTTCTCGGCTTTTGCTCCATTGTAAGGTACAAATAAAATATTTGTTGCTGTTAAATTTTTGTGAGGTCAAATATTTTAAACATTTTGCAACTTAAGAGTATCTCAGTTCGTTTTACTAGATGACAGTTGTTAATGTTTGATGTAGGACTAATACAAGAGGAATTATTTCAGTAGAATGCAATGTGGAACTATTTAGCTGGGACATAATATGTAATACATTAAATAATAACACACATGACAACTCACAACGATTGCTCTCGGTAGAAAAATAAGTTCAACACTATTGGGCAAAACATTGGTGACAAGTTCCAAGGGGATGTCTGAACAATGCGAGACTGCATTGTTCAGTCATCCCCTTGTCAATTGATCCATATATATCTAAGACTGAGCAGATAAATGAAACAATTATTATTGCAGGAAGCAAAATTCTAACAGGGCAAGTGAAACTACTGTAACTGAAATAAAGGGAATTGGGAGCTATGAGTGGTAGGGGTAACTTACAGAGTGGTCTCGTTTGGGTTATTATTACAATCGGCTAGTAAAGGCGATGTGTCTGGTCATTCAGGACTAAGCTTAGGAAACTAGTCATACTTTTATTAATTTCTATTATTTCGGCTGCCGTTGTGACCGAGCGATTCAAGATGCTTCAGTCTGGAACCGCGCGACTGCTACGGTCGCAGGTTCGAATCCTGCACGGATGTGTGCGATGTCCTTAGGTTAGTTAGGTATAAGTAGTTCTAAGTTCTAGGGAACTGATGACCTCAGCTGTTAAGTTCCATAGTGCTCAGAGCCATTTCAACCGTTTTTCTATTATTTCGAGGCTGTTCATATTCTACCCTTTGACGGTGTGGTACAAGACTTCACGTCGTACCTTGTAGCTGTAACATTCCGTAAGCAGGTGGTCTGCAAAAGTGCACTATTTTTTTATGTCTCCAACTTCTATGCTGTTGTGTCTAGCGCGTAGATAGTCGTATTTTCGCATTCATAATTTTCATTACAGTTACGAGCTTCCACATATAATATATACGTTCTTCTAGTACGCCGAAGGAAGAAATCTGTCCGAGTATATGGTTCACTTAGTCAACAAGATAAGGAATCGTGGCCTAACTTCTCGCCTCCGTTCCAGAGAAATCAACGGAAACCGTCAAGTAAAATTTACATTGCATTACAGAAAGGAGCTTCCGCAGTAAGGAAACTCCTTACTGCTTCTGTTAAAGAGTCGCAGTTACTGCTTACTACACGTAAAGAACCAGAAAACGAGTTGCAAGGCAAGTTTCTTCTCGCAGAACAAAAAATACGATTTCAGCTTTGGAAAATTTTACTAACTTAATGCTAAGCACGTAAATTAACAGTGCAATGCTAAAGGAAACGTGTTAATCGTTAAGGAAGCAAATAAACGTTACAACGTGACCGGAGACGTGTTAATCTGAATCCACAGGGAACTAATTTCGAAAGTACTTCAGCTGAGATGAATTAATGACATTTTCAGCCTACCTTTACTCTTATTAAGCAGCGATGATGATTAAATTACATTTATTATTATTTAATTAAAAATAAATGCTAAACATTAACATACTTGAGTGGACCTGCCACATCTACACTCCTGGAAATTGAAATAAGAACACCGTGAATTCATTGTCCCAGGAAGGGGAAACTTTATTGACACATTCCTGGGGTCAGATACATCACATGATCACACTGACAGAACCACAGGCACATAGACACAGGCAACAGATCATGCACAATGTCGGCACTAGTACAGTGTATATCCACCTTTCGCAGCAATGCAGGCTGCTATTCTCCCATGGAGACGATCGTAGAGATGCTGGATGTAGTCCTGTGGAACGGCTTGCCATGCCATTTCCACCTGGCGCCTCAGTTGGACCAGCGTTCGTGCTGGACGTGCAGACCGCGTGAGACGACGCTTCATCCAGTCCCAAACATGCTCAATGGGGGACAGATCCGGAGATCTTGCTGGCCAGGGTAGTTGACTTACACCTTCTAGAGCACGTTGGGTGGCACGGGATACATGCGGACGTGCATTGTCCTGTTGGAACAGCAAGTTCCCTTGCCGGCCTAGGAATGGTAGAACGATGGGTTCGATGACGGTTTGGATGTACCGTGCACTATTTCCAGGAGTGTATTTATCGACTATGTTTCACTTCCATACATGGCTACACTCCATACAAATACTTTCAGAAACGACTTGCTGACACTTAAATCAATACTCGATGTTAAAAAATTTCTCTTCTTCAGAAACGCTTTCCTTGCCATTGCCAGTCTACATTTTATATCCTCTCTACTTCGACCATTATCAGTTATTTTGCTCCCCAAATAGAAAAACTCCTTTACTCCTTTAAGTGTCTCATTTCCTAATCTAATTCCCTCAGCATCACCCGATTTAATTCGACTACATTCCATTATCCTCGTTTTGCTTTTCTTGTTCATCTTATACCCTCCTTTCAAGATACTGTCTATTCCGTTCAACTGCTCTTCCATGTGCTTTGCTGTCTCTGACAGAATTACAACGTCATCGGCGAACCTCAAAGTTTTTATTTCTTCTCCATGGATTTTAATACCTACTCCGAACTTTTCTTTTGTTTCCTTTACTGCTTCCTCAATATACAGATTGAATAGCATCGGGGAGAGGCTACAATCCTGTCTCACTCCCTTCCCAACCACTGCTTCCCTTTCATGTCCCTCGACTCTTATAACTGCCATCTGGTTTCTGTACAAATTGTAAATAGCCTTTCGCTCCCTGTATTTTACCCCTGCCACCTTCAGAATTTGAAAGAGAGTATTCCAGTCAACATTGTCAAAAGCTTTCTCTACAAATGCTAGAAACGTAGGTTTGCCGTTCCTTGATCTTTCTTCTAAGATAAGTCGTAGGGTCAGTATTGCCTCACGTGTTCCAACATTTCTACGGAATCCATACTGATCTTCCCCGAGGCCTGCTTCTACCAGTTTTTCCATTCGTCTGTAAAGATTTGATCATAAATCATCTAAAACTCTGTTAGATTCTGATTCTAATACTGGATCCTCTCTCACTTCCCCGTCCACTCCCATGTCCTCTTTTATCACGTTGTCAGATAGGTCTTCCCCTTCACACAGGCCTGTAATGTACTCTTTCCAACCATCGGCCCGCTGCTCTGCATTTAACAGTAGAATTACCACTGCACTCTTAATGTTACCGCCATTGCTTTCAATTTCACCAAAGGTTCTTTTGGCTTTTAAGTATGCTGAGTCAGTCCATCTGACAATCTTTTTATTTCGATTTTTTCCCATTTCTCTTGCAGCCATTACGCCTTCGCTTACCTGTATTTCGTATTTGCTTCACACCTAAGTGACTCACATTTACGTATCCCTGAATGCCGTGGATATTTTCGTACTTCTTTCTTTCATCGGTCAAGTAGTGAATTTATTGTGTTACATATGACTTGTTCCCAGTTATCTTCCTTGTTTTTCTTTCCAATTTCTGCGATTTCACCGTTTAGAGATGTGCATTTCTCTTCAACCGAATTGCCTTCTGATCTAGTCCTTACCGCAGTATCCATACAATTAGAGAACCTCAAATGTATCTCTCCATTCCGTAGCTGAACCGTTGCTTCTTCACCCATTGATTCTTCCTGCTAGTTTCTTACAATTCAGCCTACATTTCATCATTACTAGATTGTTATCTGTATACATATCCGTTCCTGGGAACGCCCTACAAGTCAGTATCTGATTTCAGAATCTCTGCCTGACGATGATGTAACCTAGCTGAAATCTTCCCGTATCACGTCACCTTTCCCAAGTATATCTCTTCGTCTTGTGATTCTTTAACAGATATTGGCTATTACTAGTTGAAATTCATTGCAGAACTCAATTAGTCTTTACCCTCTCTGATTCCTTCCACCAAGTCTATATCCCTTGCTGCTATTTCTTCGCTTTCGCATTCTAGTACCCCATGCGTATTGGATTTCCATCTCCCTTTATGTACCGAATCACTCGTTCAGTATCCTCATACACCATCTCAATCTCTTTTCTTTTTGTCAGCGATGCCTGCATGTGTAGCTGAACTATTGTTGTCAGTGTTGGTTTGCTGTCGATTTTCATGAGGACAAACCTATCACTGAACTGCTGACAGCAACTCACTCTGCACCGCCTTCCTATTCATAATGACTCCTACTCCCATTCTTTCCATTTTACTTCACTAAAGCCCACTATATCTAGATTGAGCCTTAGCATTTCCCTTTTCAGATCTTATAACTTTCCTACCATGTTCAAACGTCTGACATTCGACGTATCGATTCGTAAAACATTACCCTTTCGTTGTTTA
Organism: Schistocerca cancellata; assembly: GCF_023864275.1. Lineage (NCBI taxonomy): Eukaryota > Metazoa > Arthropoda > Insecta > Orthoptera > Acrididae > Schistocerca > Schistocerca cancellata. The sequence continues at coordinate 7,375,766 of NW_026047103.1, forward strand.
TTCAGTCTTTTTGCCATGCTCACATCGTACTTGTCAGTCCCATCCCATCGATTTGAATGGAGGGACTAATCCAGAATATTTTGACAATGGAGATATCATTATGGCAGTTTTTCAATCACAGGATACAAGTCCTGTGGATGTGTCTTTAGAGCAGTGGTTTTCATTGCCCTCTAAATACTCCTGCCGTTAGTCACTGTTGATTCTTCCAGCCTTAGAAGCAATTTCCCACCCCAAGGACAAGAGACTGCCCTGAATCTCTGTCGGCAAGACAAGGCCGTTAGCAAAACGAGGGTGACTTCACACACCGAAAGTGTTCGGCTGCTATTGCTCACTATTTTTACTCAAAATTTAATCACTGGCGATGTCCGAATCCTGGACCGAGGACGTTTTGTTTACGTGTCAAAGACGGCACACCTATACCACGGGTAAACCACCATATTGCTAACCGCTGCATTGTAAAAACGAGACAATGTTTGAGCCGAAAACTATACCACCAATTAGTGTAAGCTTAGCAGAATCTTGTTCACATGAATTATCAAACTGTGACAACGAACTGAACAAATCTTCTTCCTGGAAGCACTGTCTTTGAGAGAACTTACAGATATATCTTGGATTGTGTTTCCCCTAGTAAAACGATTCTCGGCAAACTTCCCTGTTCCCATTCCAGCACTTCACAGCTGTCATTCCACCACCACATCCAGTCTTCTTATTTCTCTCCTTTTCCCCTACTGCCCCCCCCCTCCCCACCTTTCCCCTGCCCTCCGTCTAACTTGCAGCACTTCACTGTCCTCCACCCCCCCCCCCCACCATACTATCCCTTCCCCTCCGCACCCCAGCTTCGTTCTTACCTCCGCCCAGTCACCACTCCCAACATGAAATGGTGCTGCTGCTCACAGTTCGGTTTCAGTTGCCTGATGCTGCAGTTGTGTGTGTGAGTTGCATTTGTGTGTGTGTATGTGTGTGTGTGTGTGTGTGTGTGTGTATGTGTGTGTGTGTGTGTGTGTGTGTGTATGTGTGTGTGTGTGTGTGTGTGTGTGAGGAGCATAGTTGTCACATTTACCCTGTATAAACACCAATAATTGAGGAAAGTGAAAGGATACAGCCTTATATAGTGTCGGACCTCCTTTTACCCCGGTAGTGCAGCAACTCAACGCACCATGGACTCAACAAGTCGTTGGAAGTCCCGTGCAGAAATAATGAGTCATGCCGCCTCAACAGCCGTTCATAATTGCGAAAGTGTTGCCAGTCCATGATTTTGTACATGGATTGATCTCTCGATTATGCCCCTTAAACCTGCCATGGGGTTCATACCGGCAAATTTGGGTGGCCAAATCATTCGGTCCAATTGTCCAAAATGGTCTTCAAACAAATCGCGAGCTGTTGTGGCAGGGTGACATTGCGCATTGTCATCCATAACAGTTCCATCGTTGTTTGGGAACGTGAGGTCCATGAATGGGTACAAATGGTCTCCAAGTATCCGACCGTAGCCATTTCCAGTCAATGCTCCAATTATTATATGTAAATACAGGCAACACCGTTATGGAGGCACCTGCAGCTTGCACAGCGCCTTGTTGACCATTTGAGACGGTAGCTTCGTGGGGCCTGCACCCTACTCGAACTCTACGATCAGCTCTTACCAACTGAAACTGGAAGTCATCCGACCAAGCCTCGGTTTTTCGATCGTGCAGCTTCCTACTGATACGGTCACGACCCCAGGAGAGGCGCCACGTGCGATGTCGTGCTGTTAGCAAAGGCAGTAGCCTGGTTTGGCTGCAACCATAGCACATTAACGCCAAATTTCGCCATCCTGTCCTAACGGATACGTTTGTCGTACGCCCCACATCGATTTCCGTGGTAATTTCACGGAGTGCTGCTTGTCAGGTAGCGCTGACAATTCTACCCAAACACCGTTGTTCTCGGTTATTAAGCGAAGGCTGTCGGCCTCTGCGCTGGCCATGGCGAGAAGTAATGCCTGAAATTTGGTATTCTCGGCACGCACTTGACACTGTGGAGCTCGGGAATACTGAATTCCCCAACTAATTCCAAAATGGGATTTCCGCGATCAGAGTCTGTTAATTTCCGTCGCGTGGCTGCAATCACATCAGAAATCTTTCCACACGAACCACCTGAGTACAAATGGCAGGTCCGCCAAGGCACCGCCCTTTCATACCTTGTGGACACGATGGTAACGCCGTCTTTGTACGTGCTGTTACGACTTCTGCACCACTTGTTAGCAGCAGACACAGTGGCTGCGCCAAAGACTGAGACGGCGTGGAGTCTTACAATTATTTATCGAAGTTTCTTTACAATTTCTCCCTCGTCGTCGCTGCCCGCCCTGCGGATCCCTCCGCCTGGTTGCTGCTGTGTAGATTCTCCGACAATGCGCGCAACGTGCGCCGCTGATGCAGTCGGGAGCCTCAGGCCACCAGTGCTCCGCTGAAGCCAGGACGCCCTGCGGTTGAGATGAACTCGTCGCCGCTAGGCGCCCCAGTACGGCACACCCACGAAGCCGCGTCGCCGTGAGGTCAGCTGCTGAGGCCTGATGCACCGGCGGCTGGGAAGCCGTCAGTCGCGATGTCCGCGAGGTCCCGTCTAGCGATGGGCAAAACTGTTCTTTTCAGAGATCGGATCAGAACTGTTCACTCCCTGAAATGAACTAGCTCTTTTTCATGACTCACCACTCATTCACAATACAAAATAAATGGAGGGCACATTGCCCTTTAAACTTGGTTTATTCCAGTATTATTTGATCCTATTTTGAAGTAACACAGATAATGAGTAAGAATTTTGTATTGTTTATTGAAATTTCCACGATATGACAAAGTTTTTGATTATTGATTTATTTTGCACTATCGTGGTTTTTTGGGTGATTGGAAAATGTTGTAACTTGAGATTTACGTTAACAATATATTTGGCTATAATGTATTAAAATTTCATTAACCTCGTACAAATACATCGCAAGCCATATATTTTTAAATTGAACGTTTCCTTCCGAAGACGCCTAAAATCGCAAAATCCGTACCAGAATAAGAAAAAAAATACATAAATTTGACTGTAAGACTAAAGTGCTGCATATAGCCTTACGCAGAATAAAACAAGGAAAATATTGGCGTATCACATTTTGCGATACTTTTATCGGTTCGCTCGTAATTAAAGCGTAAATTCGAGTGTCCATAATACATAACATAATAATGTAATATACATAGCGGTACTACTACGAAGAACAATATCCAGTAGAGACGAACTCCGATGCAGAAGCGCTGAGTCAAGCAGGTCGAGCCGCGAGCTGTATTACTGTGTAAGGTAAGACCGCAGAGACCAGAGTGGCACCTGAGTTGCTTTGCTCAACACTCTGGCTAGAGTCGAGAACGGTGGGGTGAGGGTTGAGCGGGCGAGTTCCGAGGGTGGGGAAAGCGGTGAACGGCCACCAGTCACCCGCTCCGAGACAAATCGTCCGTTCTCTTGCGAGCAGGTTGTTGCAAGTAGTTCTTATGTTCTCCACTAGGAGGCTCTCTGTCCTGTTGCTCGTATCAACTGCCCAGACGGCAGGACATGCAACTGAAACGATCGCCGACAGAGTGGGATGCTAACCTAAGCTGCGCCAGACACTGCACACGGCAGAGGACGCACAGAGACGGCACGGCATATGTGAAACACAAAATCCAATCTGGCACTGCTCAACGCAGGGAGCCAAGGTAGAAGCAGGGCAGAGGCCGGCGCCAGCTGTGTTGTGTGGCGTGCACTGTGCTCTGACAAGCAGAGGCGCCGCTGATATGCTCCGTCTCTCTCTCTCTCTCTCTCTCTCTCTCTCTCTCTGCCGTGGGAAACGTTTGGAGCTACCGTTCTTTTTTTCTGAATCACTGATTCTTCTCTCCTTTGAAAGATTCAACTCTATGAATCAGTCCAGGAGCGGATCGCCGATCTCTAGTCTCGTCATGGACGGAGCATGCACCGTGGGGCCGGGTCGCCGTGGAGTCCAGGCGTCAATCCCCGGCGGCGCCTGTGCCCGAGACGGCGCTGCGGCCGGTCCTGCTGGAAGTTCTCACTGTAGTTAGTCAGCCGTGGTGCCGACTGAACTCAGGCCGACCTCCAGAGCTGAAGTTGACATCTGGCGGCGAATGGATGACTCCTGTGAGCTGGTACAGACTTCCGGAACCGTCACCTACGAAGATTGAACATTCGGACACGGACCACGTCCGTCCCCAGATCCGAACTGCTTCCTAATAGCTTCTGTCTGTTGCTGCCTGCGCTTCACTATTTATATTCGGCAGGAGGACGTTTTTTACCCTCGGTTGTAGCTTTTTGTTATTACTCCAACAGTATATTGCAGCATAACTTAGCGTGCTGGCCTCACTTCCCCTTACTCAGCACTCTCCAGGCGCAGTCTGTTGGTAGACTGCTGCTGTCAGCAAAGCTATCTGTGCCTGCCTACTTCGCAACGCCTAAATCGCCGGCGTGCCTCTGTTTTGCCAGTCTCCACTGCTTGAAGCAACGCTTACTACATGTGGCCGCAACAGTGGATATCGCTATCCCATTAGTTCGTCGAATGGGTGGCTTTGAGGAATGAAGTTGTGAAGGCAGCAGAGGATCAAGTAGGTAAAAAGACCAGGGCTCATAGAAATCCTTGGGTAACAGTTGAAATATTGAATTTAATTGATGAAAGGAGAAAATATAAAAATGCGGTTAATGAAGCAGGCAAAAAGGAATACAAACATCTCAAAAATGAAATCGACAGGAAGTGCAAAATGGCTAAGCAGGGATGGCTAGAGGACAAATGTAAGGATGTAGAGGCTTATCTCACTAGGAGTAAGATAGATACTGCCTACAGGAAAATTAAAGAGACCTTTGGAGATAAGAGAACCACTTGTATGAACATCAAGAGCTCAGATGGAAACCCAGTTCCAAGCAAGGAAGGGAAAGCAGAAAGGTGGAAGGAGTATATAGAGGGTCTATACAAGGGCGATGTACTTGAGGACAATATTTTGGAAATGGAAGAGGATGTAGATGTAGATGAAATGGAAGATACGATACTGCGTGAAGAGTTTGACAGAGCACTGAAAGACCTGAGTCGAAACAAGGCCCCCGGAGTAGACAACATTCCATTGGAACTACTGACGGCCTTGGGAGAGCCAGTCCTGACAAAACTCTACCATCTGGTGAGGAAGATGTATGAGACAGGCGAAATACCCTCAGACTTCAAGAAGAATATAATAATTCCAATCCCAAAGAAAGCTGGTGTTGACAGATGTGAAAACTACCGAACAATCAGTTTAATAAGCCACAGCTGCAAAATACTAACACGAATTCTTTACAGACGAATGGAAAAACTAGTAGAAGCCGATCTTGGGGAAGATCAGTTTGGATTCCGTAGAAATACTGGAACACGTGAGGCAATACTGACCTTACGACTTATCTTAGAAGAAAGATTAAGGAAAGGCAAACCTACGTTTCTAGCATTTGTAGACTTAGAGAAAGCTTTTGACAATGTTGACTGGAATACTCTCTTTCAAATTCTAAAGGTGGCTGGGGTAAAATACAGGGAGCGAAAGGCTATTTACAGCTTGTAAAGAAACCAGATGGCAGTTATAAGAGTCGAGGGACATGAAAGGGAAGCAGTGGTTGGGAAGGGAGTAAGACAGGGTTGTAGCCTCTCCCCGATGTTATTCAATCTGTATATTGAGCAAGCAGTAAAGGAAACAAAAGAAAAATTCGGAGTAGGTATTAAAATCCATGGAGAAGAAATAAAAACCTTGAGGTTTGCCGATGACATTGTAATTCTGTCAGAGACAGCAAAGGACTTGGAAGAGCAGTTGAATGGAATGAATAGTGTCTTGAAAGGAGGGTATAAGATGAACATCAACAAAAGCAAAACGAGGATAATGGAATGTAGTCGAATTAAGTCGGGTGATGCTGAGGGAATTAGATTAGGAAATGAGACATTTAAAGTAGTAAAGGATTTTTGCTATTTGGGGAGCAAAATAACTGATGATGGTCGAAGTAGAGAGGATATAAAATGTAGACTGGCAATGGCAAGGAAAGCGTTTCTGAAGAAGAGAAATTTGTTAACATCGAGTATAGATTTAAGTGTCAGGAAGTCGTTTCTGAAGGTATTTGTATGGAGTGTAGCCATGTATGGAAGTGAAACATGGACGGTTAATAGTTTGGACAAGAAGAGAATAGAAGCTTTCGAAATGTGGTGTTACAGAAGAATGCTGAAGATTAGATGGGTAGATTACATAACTAATGAGGAAGTATTGAATAGGATTGGGGAGAAGAGAAGTTTGTGGCACAACTTGACCAGAAGAAGGGATCGGTTGGTAGGACATGTTCTGAGGCATCAAGGGATCACCAGTTTAGTATTGGAGGGCAGCATGGAGGGTAAAAATCGTAGGGGGAGACCAAGAGATGAATACACTAAGCAGATTCAGAAGGATGTAGGTTGCAGTAGGTACTGGGAGATGAAGAAGCTTGCACAGGATAGAGTAGCATGGAGAGCTGCATCAAACCAGTCTCAGGACTGAAGACCACAACAACAATTAGTTCGTCTAGTCAATGTACATCATTTGTTTAAATCGTTTATTCATAGGAGAAGTGACATTTGTGGGTGATTCCCATAGCAACAACAAGCATATTTTAATACTCGAGCGTACTGGTGTGATAAAAAAAATTATTTGAAATATGCAAGCCTTCCATTGAAAGAATGTTGAACGATAGACAAGTTGAAGCGCTAATGCATTATTTTATTCAGGCAAAAATTTTGGTCATAGAGTCATAAAAATTTAGTAACATTGAACCTATTAATTTTAAAAAATGTTTTTATAAAATCACTATAATTCCCCCTCATCAAGGGCGTACTCGTAATGCATGTTACGTATTAATACATAATACCAACGTAAACAAAATTTAATTTCGAGCAAAAAAAATGAAACAGGTAACGAAAAGAATAAAATTTAAGAAGGGATTCATGTATCGCATTATGGTTAAATCTGGAGCTACCGAAACAGGCGAGCTATTTGGCAACGAATACTTGCGCTTTTAATTGTCTGGATTAGCAATACAAACACTGTTTGGAACATTTGAAAGTAAAGCATACCTTCAAAAAGTCTTGCGTATTTTCTTGGAGTAGGCCGCGGAATTTTTCTCTTCGTGTACTAGTGTTGACTGAAAAGTAATGCCTCCACCTTCGTAACTCTTCAACAGTTGGCAGCATTGGTATGCGGCAGGTATTGGCTTGTTCCGTAGCGTCTTCTCTACAGCTCCAGTTGGCGGGAAGCCTGAGCATTGAACGGTTGTGATGTTACAGTGCAAAGTATGGAACCCTGCGCAGACGAGCTGTCAATGCGATTTAAGCAACGTGCAGTCATTGAATTCTTGACAGCAGAAGGTGTCATCCCAAAGGTGATTCATCAGAGAATGACACCAGTTCATGAGTATTGTGCTGACGTGAGTACTGTGCGTCGTTGGGCGAGTAAGTTTAAAGAAGACGAGGCGGGAACATCAGACCTGCGTGACAAACGAAGATTTGGACGTCCTGTGACAGCAACCACCGAGTTTCACAAGCAAAATGTTGACAGATTGACTCAGGACGATCGTCGTATCACTCAGAGAGAAACTGCAAGCACAATCGTCATTTCACTTGAACGTGTGGGTCACATTATTGCTTTGCTTGGCTATCGGAAGATCTGTGCTCGATGGGTACCCCGGTTGCTGACTCCTCTAATGAAATGAAAGCGCACAGACTTGAAATTTGACAGGATCTCCTCTAGCGTTACGGGAATGAAGGTGACGTCTTTCTACTTTCAGTTGTGACAGGAGGCGAAACATGGGTACACCATTACGACCCGGAAACGAGACGTCAGTCTATGGAATATCGAAACAAAGGCTCGCCCAAAAAAAAGAAGACGCATCCCTCAGCTGGAAAAATCATGGCCACAGTATTCTGGGACGCAGACAGTGTTATCCATGTTGATTTCCTTGATCGTAGAACTATAATTAATTCAGAGCGTTATATCACAACGCTGCGAACTCTTAAACGACGGCTAACAAGGGTGGGAAAGGAAAAGGGAAATGTTTTCCTGCACCATGACAATGCCAATCCACGCACTTCACGTGCCACCACGGCAGAACTTCGGAGACTGAATCTCACCACCGTACGCCATCCTCCATATAGTCCAGATTTAGCAGCGTCTGACTTCCATCTGTTCCTGATAATGAAAGACGATCTGCGGGGTCATCATTACGCTTCTAATGAAGACGTTGAGAGAACCGTCAGACTGTGGTTGCGGAAACAGAGTGTCGACTTCCTCCATGACGGCTTCAGAAAACTTGTTCCTCGTTGGCAGAAATGTATCGAATTGGCTGGTGATTATGTGGAAAAGTGAATACTGGTAATTAAAGATCACATTCTAAGGATTATTTCTGCGTTTGGTTTATTAAAATATTCCCATCCAAACCCAGTTGACGAAGGTGGACGCACTAATTTTCATTCACCCTTCGTATTAAGAACGGATGTATGAATCGTTACATACCTCCCACTAGTTCACACCAACCTTTATTTCAGTTTCATGTAACTTACCATAAATAAGTAACGAACTGTGTAAATACACACATAAGCATAGCATTATTTTATTTGTTTAGTAAATATTTGTAGATGGTTTAAATGCCGCTTCAGTCTGACATATGAATCAATATCTGTGAAGTGATACGCCACGGAAGGTCAGAGGTCACACAACGCGCACCGCGCTGGGGAAGCGCAGAGCGTTGGTAGCAGCCCGTAACCAGCGACTACACAATTAACAGCTGCCTGTTATCTAACTAAAAGTGACGGGAGTTTTCCCGTGATGACATTTGGTAACGACTTTGATCTGGGATACAGATTATACAGTTGTTATTAAGCAGTTGTATTATCCACGACACTACGTTCTAAAAATGGTTCAAATGGCTCTGAGCACTACGGGACTCAACATCTTAGGTCATAAGTCCCCTTAGAACTACTTAAACCTAACTAACCAAAGGACATCACACACACCCATGCCCTAGGCAGGATTCGAACCTGCGACCGTAGCAGTCCCGCGGTTCCGGACTGCAGCGCCAGAACCGCACGGCCACCGCGGCCGGCACACTACGTTCCAGCCACAAGATATTAAAATGAACTAAGTGTACAAAATTCAACAAATATTATCGATACTACGTATAAAAAAGACGGCATCGTGTAAAGATGACGATAATTATTTCATTATTTCTATAATAATTTAATTTCTGTGTGAATTAAAACTATTATCAGAGAAAAACACTCATGGACAACGACAATTATAATCTTCTTTTTTCTTGTTATCTGTGATAATTGTGGTTCAGTTGCTCTTCCTGTGCTAACGGATGAACTGTTAGGACGTGAGACGTGTGAAGTCTCTAAAGAGAAAACCTGTAACTATATATATTGTTAATTATTATTTGAAAAATAAAGCCTCTGTTGTCTAGACGTGGATTTGTATTTATTTCAATGGTAATCCATTCTAATTAATATTTTTAAGTGTTAATTTTCAGCTCCGCAATTAGGAGGGCAGCTATTAGCGCTGGTAACTTACAGCGGAGTTTACAAGTAGTTGGTATAAAAAATATGTCGGTATTTATCATCGAAAATGATTTTAAATGATAAAGAATAGAGACAAAAGGGTTAAGGAGTTTCATCTAAATATATTACCTTGATAACATAAATCGAGAATAACAACAGACAATTTAACTATCGTCTGTCTGCCGCCATCTTAGCAAAAATATCTCCGCGGCAGTTTTGAATTGAGAATTTTAACAAACATAAATGTTGATAGAAATAAATGAATGGAAATAAATGTGCACCGGTGGTCCCGAATCTACTTTAAAAGACAGAATTTAACTCAGATTGAATTCTTAAATATAGTGTTCACAGCACGTTACGTAATATCAATTTCTTATTTGCTGATGTATGAAACCTAATTATTTCGGACGATTTACATGAAATATTTTAATAGGAGACATACGTCAGTGTTGTGCGCGGGTAGTATTTTGTGACTAAGTGTTTCTTTTGCTGGAGAAAAGTGCTTCCATCTAAAGTAACATTTGTGTAAAATCTGATAAATTATATGGAATTTAGTCCCACTCTCACGACTTTACAGACAACATTTGTACACAACGTCAAGTGGAGATTTCTTTAGCAGAGTGACAAATATTAGCCGGGATAATCATTTTTGAGATGAAACGAATTGTTACGCTGACAGTAGGTAACTGGTTTTATATTTTATTGATGTAACTGAAATATCATTTATAAGTAATTAAAGTCACGAAATACTATAAACCGGTTCCGCCACACTCGCCGCATTCTGTTCCTGTTCTAAGGATTCGTTGTTCGTGAAACAATTCACTCCTCCCTCCACCCCCAGTATGTCCCAACTTACAGTGGTCGTCGAGCAAGCTCAAGAAAGAGGAGGAATGGTGTGGCAGATAAAAATGTACGTAGAGGAGTGGATGGCAAGGGCTCTCATTTGATGAAAACATTCCTGTTGTAGGGAAGTCTCTTACTTTGGTTCGTAGGTCAGCAAACTGTTATGTTTCCGTCAGAAAGCCTGATTAAGTGCAAGCCTGCTCGCAAAGAGAAAGATTCCTCGAGGGAAAATACATTTCATGTTCCTGAATTTCTCTGGTCCCAAAGCGAGAAAATTAACTCCCAGCTGCTGTTGTTTTGTCTTCAACGTTTCGAATCCTCCTGGCGTACTGATGAAGAGGGCGGATGTGTCGGCAAGACCGGGCGTAGTTTTTAGGTGGCTTCCCATATCCCAGCAGGTGAAAACTGGGCGTGGAGCCCACGTGCCACCTCAGGCGCATGCTACGCATTTACAAAACTGTCTCACACTTGCAGAATGAGATTTTCACTCTGCAGCGGAGTGTGCGCACTTGGCCGCGAGAAGGCAAAGGTCCCGAATTCGAGTCTCGGTCCGGCACACACTTTTAATCTGTCAGGAAGTTTCATATCAGCGCACACTCTGCTGCAGTGTGAATATCTCATTCTGGAAACATCCCCTAGGCTGTGGCTAAGCCATGTCTCCGCAATATCCTTCCTTTCAGGAGTGCTAGTTCTGCAAGGTTCGCAGGAGAGCTTCATTCTAGCTTCCGTAAAGTTGGGAAGGTAGGAGACGAGGTACTGGCAGAAGTAGAGCTGTGAGGACGGGCGTGAGTCGTGCTTGGGTAGCTCAGATGGTAGAGTCCTTGCTCGCGAAAGGCAAAGGCCCCGAATTCGAGTCTAGGTCCGGCACACAGTTTCAATCCGCCAGGATGTTTCTGTCTCACACGTGCTCGTAGGATTTACTCAAGAGGCAGACAGATGTGTTACACTGATTCTGTACGTGGCAGGAGACTCATGACCGTAGATGTTTAATGTCTTTGAACTTATAATCAACAGGAGTCGCAGTTATTTTCAAATTAACCTTTTAATGTTAATTTAAAAAGTCTCAGGAAAAACTTCGTTACATTATTCGGCTAGATCCCCATCCTGTACATATTGTTCCGTGAAGTATCACCGTCGAAACGATGAGTACCAATGAGTGTGTGTGTGTGTGTGTGTGTGTGTGTGTGTGTGTGTGTGTGTGCGCGCGGGCGCCTATGTTGAAACGTCCCCTGAGAAAAATTGTACATGACTGTGCTTAAACTGACACACAATATTTTTAGCGCAACGCAATCTGACTTTCAAAAATCCCTGCAAAAGAATGGCCCTGACTAACATTAATCTATACCTTTCACAAATCACTTACCTCACCAAAAATCTCCGTTACTCGAACTACTGCAATACAGCGAGCGCCACTACTGCCAGCTAAATAAAAGATTCAAACTACGGAAGTCACTAACTACTGATAGGGATAGTTAGACAATGAAAGATTTTAATAGAGAACAAACAATGTATTTACCTTAATAGTCATAATATATATAGCAGTTCATGACAAATTACAAAACTCCGCAATCTCTCTCCCCACATCCACCACTGCTGGCGGCTCACCTCCAACAACGCAACGCTACGCGCTGTTCACATCCAGCTGCCGCTGCCCAACACTACAATGGCAGACAACAATGCAAACTAGCCACAGACTGCACACAGCACAGCCAGCGATTTTCATACAGAACGCTATGTAACGTTGCCAATAAGAAAACATAAACAGCCTACTTACAATGTCATACCTGAAAAAGAGTAATCATCGAATGAACTATTTCAACGCATCCACGAAACTGAGTTATGGTGTTACTTCTTTTGACTCTTGCACTGTTTCGATATGTAACAGAAATCGCGATTTAACCTGCCTGCCTGTAGCTACGAAGCCTCCTGCTTCCCGTCTCGACAAGGATCCTCCGCAATCTCTGCCTCGCCAACTTACCAGCTACACTCATAGTTCGCTCTCAGTCGTTGACCACCAGAAACTGAAGGATGGCCATTATTGGAAAAGTGCTGTCAGTTATGTGAGACGCAGATACTACAAGAAACTGCCGTAACTAAGCAACAAATTGAGCGAATGAATGCCTTGATGCACTGTGAGCTCAACATTCCCAAGAAGCGCGTCGCTTGGAATTAGTACATGACGGCCTTCCTACTTTGTCTGCTACTTGGTATCTACGCCCATAGTGGGACTCCTGAGCATTTGGTGCACTGTTTTGGCGGGCATCGAAATGTGCAGACTGTATGACCTATTCATCATTATCCCTTGTGTAGTAGGGCTTTTATACTAAGAGCTATAGACTTCACTTAACGCCGACAGTACAGGGCTATTACAAATGATTGAAGCGAATTCATAAATTAACTGCAGCTCCATTCATTGACATATGGTCACGACACACTACAGATACGTAGAAAAACTCATAAAGTTTTGTTCGGCTGAAGCCGCACTTCAGGTTTCTGCCGCCAGAGCGCTCGAGGGCGCAGTGAGACAAAATGGCGACAAGAGCCGAGAAAGCGTATGTCGTGCTTGAAATGCACTCACATCAGCCAGTCATAACAGTGCAACGACACTTCAGGACGAAGTTCCACAAAGATCCACCAACTGCTAACTCCATTAGACGATGGTATGCGCAGTTTAAAGCTTCTGGATGCCTCTGTAAGGGGAAATCAACGGGTCGGCCTGCAGTGAGCGAAGAAACGGTCGAACGCGTGCGGGCAAGTTTCACGCGTAGCCCGCGGAAGTCAACGAATAAAGCAAGCAGGGAGCTAAACATACCACAGCCGACGGTTTGGAAAATCTTACGGAAAAGGCTAAAGCAGAAGCCTTACCGTTTACAATTGCTACAAGCCCTGACACCCGATGACAAAGTCAAACGCTTAGAATTTCCGGCGCAGTTGCAACAGCTCATGGAAGAGGATGCGTTCAGTGCGAAACTTGTTTTCAGTGATAAAGCAACATTTTTTCTTAATGGTGAACAGACACAATGTGCGAATCTGGGCGGTAGAGAATCCTCACGCATTCGTGCAGCAAATCCGCAGTTCACCAAAAGTTAACGTGTTTTGTGCAATCTCACGGTTTGAAGTTTACAGCCCCTTTTTCTTCTGCGAAAAAAAAACGTTACAGTACACGTGTATCTGGACATGCTGGAAAATTGGCTCATGCCACAACTGGAGACCGACAGCGCCGACTTCATATTTCAACAGGATGGTGCTCCACCGCACTTCCATCATGATGTTCGGCATTTCTTAAACAGGAGATTGGAAAACCGATGGATCGGTCGTGGTGGAGATCATGATCAGCAATTCATGTCATGGCCTCCACGCTATCCCGACTTAACCCCATGTGATTGCTTTCTGTGGGGTTATGTGAAAAGATTCAGTGTTTAAACCTCCTCTACCAAGAAACGTGCCAGAACTGCGAGCTCGCATCAACGAAGCTTTCGAACTCATTGATGGGGACATGCTGCGCCGAGTGTGGGAGGAACTTGATTATCGGCTTGATGTCTGCCAAATCACTAAAGGGGCACATATCGAACATTTGTGAATGCCTAAAAAAACTATTTGAGTTTTTGTATGTGTGTGCAAAGCATTGTGAAAATATCTCAAATAATAAAGTTATTGTAGAGCTGTGAAATCGCTTCAATCATTTGTAATAACCCTGTATATCAAAATTTTTCCGGAATTTCCCGTGGTTTATTTACGAGGGTAGCCTCTCACCCAGTGTAGCGTAATACTGTCGTACTCGGAATTCACAAACTGGTGTCCAGCGTGCTGTTAACTGATCTTTGGGTAAGTTTGACGGGTGTGGATGGTGTGTTTGGACTTCAAATGTGCAGAATAACGAAGGTAGGTCTGTTATGCACTTGGTCCACGTAGCTCTGTTAGACTACCTTCTCCTGATACAGGCTTGTCCTGATTGGCTTTATAAGTCGGGTTTGAAAGGTCGTTACTTCCTCTCGTAGCGCACTTACATGTTTTCCTTTCTTTGACAGGAATAAGGAGGACGCATAAGAAGGTGACAAACAATGGAGAGATAAGATCGTAAACGTTACAGACAGTAATTCAATTATATCCATAGTGGATGCTGTTGAACTCCGTGACTGTTCCTTTGTAGGATGTAGAAAAATTTTCGATACCAGTCACAATAATTGTTACAGACAGTGGTTGTGATGCAAGCATGATGAATAACTCTGGGAACACTACGTCTATTAATGGCACTCCTGCATTCCGACAGGCACTCTCAAATCCAGTAAAGCTAAGATAACTCTGCCAGGTTCATAGCGGTTGGCATCTGGCCACTCAATGAAGACATAATTGATGTTGAAGACATTCTGTCATCGGTCATGGTTGATCGTTCAAAATCGACTGAAAATGCAAACGATTTCGTTCAGAGGGAGCCATACTTCAGCTTCTTCTCCAAGGGATGATCCTTCCTTACCAAATCTAGAAATTCATTCTAGCTGACAAGGTATTACATCGTTTCCCAAAGTTGGCGAGCTCAGCAGAAGTAAATTATGTGCACTGTTTAACACATTAACCAAGACGACAATTTTTATGACGCACTGGGGTTACTTACTTAAAATTACATTGCTAAAAGGCAGTAGTCAGAATTTGGAGCAGGCATGCTCAAGTCAAAAGTAAAGAAAAAAAGTTCTAGCCTTTACCAGATGCGCCCAGCTGGAAACAACATCAGACTGATCGGTCCCAGTGGCTTACATTGCTGCACGGCTCCAAATTCTGACTATTGCTGTTTAGCAATCTAATTTTCCGTAATTAACCTTCGTCCGTCATAAGAATTGTCGTCTTGGTTAGTATGTTTCCTGCCATACCTGATTTTCTATGTATTATTTTATGGAATGTAGCAAAATCTCATTCTGACGAAGACATCCCTAGTAGGTGTCGAAACCTAGGTCAATGTACTTACCGTTTACGTGTAACCGATTGACTGTTTAATCCTATGTTGAAACTAGTACACGGCTGCTGAACAACAGCCGTGTTTCAAACTGTACTTAATACTTGATTCAGTGGATAAATAGTTTGCTGCCTTTTGATAATAAGCCAAATTGTTGTAGTGACCACTATTTTCTTCCTGTAATTTGATGAGACCCTTCAATAAATTATCAGTGTGTGCTGCTGTCCGCGTATTTTCATGCTCAATTCGGCTACCCCTAGTAATTTTCATTCAATAAGATGTTATCTCTTGCTTGACATTAGCATTACCTTGAAATTTGCACGATCGTATTGGGAGTTCCCCTTCCCTGTAGGTCACCTGCAATCGGACTTATAGCAATACACGGGGTATGATACGCAAATCAACCAATATCTCACACAAAATAGTGATCAACGAAAAAAAAAAACCACACGATAAGTGGCTCACAGCAGGTAAAGAGGGCATACCTCGGGAAGACAAGACTCTCGTCACGGATATTTTGCGTATGGACACTAAAGACGGGCTGTCATGTGCCCGCACCAGCACATCATCATCTCATTAACATCATCATCATCCTTAATAGGAGAAAACTAGTGTCAGATAATTTTAAAGAAATACATTTTAGGAAAGGATTTTGACTATGTATCACTAGAACACAGCTTTGTATGTACATGAATCACGGACATTTGGGTAACCAGAAAAGTGGAAAACCTAAGCCATTTCGGTGTGGTGTTATATTTTTCTTTTTTCTTTTTTTTTGTCATCAGTCTACTGACTGGTTTGATGCGGCCCGACACGAATTCCTTTCTTGTGCTAACCTCTTCATCTCAGAGTATCACTTGCAACCTACGTCCTCAATTATTTGCTTGACGTATTCAGATTTAGATTTAAGTGTCAGGAAGTCATTTCTGAAAGTATTTGTATGGAGTGTAGCCATGTATGGAAGCGAAACATGGACGGTAAATAGTTTGGACAAGAAGAGAATAGAAATTTTCGAAATGTGGTGCTACAGAAGAATGCTGAAGATTAGATGGGTAGATCACATAACTAATGAGGAAGTATTGAATAGGATTGGGGAGAAGAGAAGTTTGTGGCACAACTTGACCAGAAGAAGGGATCGGTTGGTAGGACATGTTCTGAGGCATCAAGGGATCACCAATTTAGTATTGGAGGGCAGCGTGGAGGGTAAAAATCGTAGGGGGAGACCAAGAGATGAATACACTAAGCAGATTCAGAAAGATGTAGGTTGCAGTAGGCACTGGGAGATGGAGAAGCTTGCACAGGATAGAGTAGCATGTAGAGCTGCATCAAACCAGTCTCAGGACTGAAGACCACAACAACAACAACATTCCAATCTCTGTCTTCCTCTACAATTTTTGCCCTCTACAGCTCCCTCTAGTACCATGGAAGTCATTCCCTCATATCTTAGCAGATGTCTTATCATCCTGTCCCTTCACCTTATCAGGGTTTTCCACATATTCCTTTCCTCTCCGATTCTGCGTAGAACCTCCTCATACCTTACCTTATCAGTCCACCTAATTTTCAACATTCGTCTACAGCACCACATCTCAAATGCTTCGATTCTCTTCTATTCCGGTTTTCCGACAGTCCATGTTTCACTACCACACAATGCTGTACTCCAGACGTACAACCTCAGAAATTTCTTCCTCAAATTAAGGCCGGTATTTGATATTAGTAGACGTCTCTTGGCCATAAATGCCTTTTTTGCCATAGCGAGTCTGCTTTTGATGTCCTCCTTGCTCCGTCCGTCATTGGTAATTTTACTGCCTAGGTAGCAGAATTCCTTAACTTCTTTGACTTCGTGATCATCAATCCTGATGTTAAGTTTCTCATTCTACTACTTCTCATTACCTTCATCTTTCTCCGATTTACTCTCAAACCACACTGTGTACTCATTAGACTGTTCATTCCGTCCAGCAGATCATTTAATTCTTCTTCACTTTCACTCAGGATAGCAATGTCATCATCGAATCATATCATTGATATCCTTTCACCTTATATTTTAATTCCACTCCTTAACCTTTCTTTTATTTCCATCATTGCTTCCTCGATGTACGGATTGAAAAGTGGGGGCGAAAGGCTACAGCCTTGTCTTACACCCTTCTTAATACGAGCACTTCGTTCTTGATCGTCCACTCCCATTATTCCATCTTGGTTGTTGTACATATTGTATATGACCCGTCTCTCCCTATAGCTTACCCCTACTTTTTTCAGAATCTCGAACAGCTTGCACCATTTTATATTGTCGAACACTTTTTCCAGGTCGACAAATCATATAAAAGTTTCTTGATTTTTCTTTACCCTTGCTTCCATTATTAGCCGTAACGTCACAATTGCCTCTCTCGTCCCTTTACTTTTCCTAAAGCCAAACTGATCGTCACCTAGCGCATTCTCAATTTTCTTTTCCATTCTTCTGTATATTATTCTTGTAAGCTGCTTCGATGCATGAGCTGTTTAGATGATTGTGCGATAATTCTCACAATTGTCAGCTCTTGCCGTCTTCGGAATTGTGTGGATGATGCTTTTCCGAAAGTCAGATGGTATATCGCCAGACTCATATATTCTACACACCAACGTGAATAGTCGTTTTGTTGCCACTTCCCCCAATGATTTTAGAAATTCTGATGGAATGTTATCTATCCCTTCTGCCTTATTTGACCGTAAGTCCTCCAAAGCTCTTTTAAATTCCGATTCTAATAGTGGATCCCCTATCTCTTCTAAATCGACTCCTGTTTCTTCTTCTATCACATCAGATAAATCTTCACCCTCATAGAGACTTTCAATGTATTCTTTCCACCTATCTGCTCTCTCCTCTGCATTCAACAGTGGAATTCCCGTTGCACTCTTAATGTTACCACCGTTGCCTTTAATGTCACCAAATGTTGTTTTGACTTTCCTGTATGCTGAGTCTGTCCTTCCGACAATCATATCTTTTTCGATGTCTTCACATTTTTGCTGCAGCCATTTCGTCTTAGCTTCCCTGCACTTCCTATTTATTTCATTCCTCAGCGACTTGTATTTCTGTATTCCTTATTTTCTCGCAACATGTTTGTACTTCCTCCTTTCTTCGATCAACTGAAGTATTTCTTCTGTTACCCATGGTTTCTTCGCAGCTACCTTCTTTGTACCTATGTTTTCCTTCCCAACTTCTGTGATGGCCCTCTTTAGAGATGTCCATTCCTCTTCAACTGTACTGCCTACTGCGCTATTCCTTATTGCTGTATCTATAGCGTTAGAGAACTTCAAACATATCTCGTCATTCCTTATTACTTCCGTATCCCACTTCTTTGCGTATTGATTCTTCCTGACTAATGTCTTGAACTTCAGCCTACTCTTCATGACTACTATATTGTGATCTGAGTCTATATCTGCTCCTCGGCACGCCTTACTATCCAGTATCTGATTTCGGAATCTCTGTCTGACCATGATGTAATCTAACTGAAATCTTCCCGTATCTCCCGGCCTTTTGCAAGTATACCTCATCCTCTTGTGATTCTTGAACAGGGTATTCGCTGTTACTAGCTGAAACTTGTTACAGAACTCAATTAGTCTTTCTCCTCTTTCATTCCTTATCCCAAGCCCATATTCTCCTGTAACCTTTTCTTCTACTCCTTCCACTACAACTGCATTCCAGTCACCCATGACTATTAGATTTTCGTACCCCTTTACATACTGCATTACCCTTTCAATATCCTCATACACTTTCTCTATCCGTTCATCTTCAGCTTGCGACGTCGGCATGTATACCTGAACTATCGTTGTCGGTGTTGGTCTGCTGTCGATTCTGATTAGAACAACCCGGTCACTGAACTGTTCACAGTGACACACCCTCTGACCTACCTTCCTATTCATAACGCATCCTACACCTGTTATACCATTTTCTGCTGCTGTTGATATTACCCGATACTCATCTGACCAGAAATCCTTGTCTTCCTTCCACTTCACTTCACTGACCCCTACTATATCTAGATCGAGCATTTGCATTTCCCTTTTCAGATTGTCTAGTTTCCCTACCACGTTCAAGCTTCTGACATTCTGCGCCCCGACTCGTAGAACGTTATCGTTTCGTTGATTATTCAATCTTTTTCTCATGGTAACCTCCCCCCCATGAACCATGGACCTTGCCGTTGGTGGGGAGGCTTGCGTGCCTCAGCGATACAGATAGCCGTACCGTAGGTACAACCACAACGGAGGGGTATCTGTTGAGAGGCCAGACAAACGTCTGGTTCCTGAAGAGGGGCAGCAGCCTTTTCAGTAGTTGCAAGGGCAACAGTCTGGATGAGTGACTGATCTGGCCTTGCAACAATAACCAAAACGGCCTTGCTGTGCTGGTACTGCGAACGGCTGAAAGCAAGGGGAAACTACAGCCGTAATTTTTCCCGAGGGCATGCAGCTTTACTGTATGATTAAATGATGATGGCGTCCTCTTGGGTAAAATATTCCGGAGGTAAAATAGTCCCCCATTCGGATCTCCGGGCGGGGACTACTCAAGAGGATGTCGTTATCAGGAGAAAGAAAACTGGCGTTATACGGATCGGAGCGTGGAATGTCAGATCCCTTAATCGGGCAGGTAGGTTAGAAAATTTAAAAAGGGAAATGGATAGGTTAAAGTTAGATATAGTGGGAATTAGTGAAGTTCGGTGGCAGGAGGAACAAGACTTCTGGTCAGGTGACTACAGGGTTATAAACACAAAGTCAAATAGGGGTAATGCAGGAGTAGGTTTAATAATGAATAGGAAAATAGGAATGCGGGTAAGCTACTACAAACATCATAGTGAACGCATTATTGTGGCCAAGATAGATACGAAGCCCACACCTACTACAGTAGTACAAGTTTATATGCCAACTAGCTCTGCAGATGACGAAGAAATTGAAGAGATGTATGATGAAATAAAAGAAATTATTCAGATAATGAAGGGAGACGAAAATTTAATAGTAATGGGTGACTGGAATTCGAGTGTAGGAAAAGGGAGAGAAGGAAACGTAGTAGGTGAATATGGATTGGGGCTAAGAAATGAAAGAGGAAGCCGCCTGGTAGAATTTTGCACAGAGCACAACTTAATCATAGCTAACACTTGGTTCAAGAATCATGATAGAAGGTTGTATACATGGAAGAACCCTGGAGATACTAAAAGGTATCAGATAGATTATATAATGGTAAGACAGAGATTTAGGAACCAAGTTTTAAATTGTAAGACATTTCCAGGGGCAGATGTGGACTCTGACCACAATCTATTGGTTATGACCTGTAGATTAAAACTGAAGAAACTGCAAAAAGGTGGGAATTTAAGGAGATGGGACCTGGATAAACTGAAAGAACCAGAGGTTGTACAGAGTTTCAGGGAGAGCATAAGGGAACAATTGACAGGAATGGGGGAAAGAAATACAGTAGAAGAACAATGGGTAGCTTTGAGGGATGAAGTAGTAAAGGCAGCAGAGGATCAAGTAGGTAAAAAGACGAGGGCTAGTAGAAATCCTTGGGTAACAGAAGAAATATTGAATTTAATTGATGAAAGGAGAAAATATAAAAATGCAGTTAATGAGCAGAAAAAAGGGATACAAACGTCTCAAAAATGAGATCGACAGGAAGTGCAAAATGGCTAAGCAGGGATGGCTAGAGGACAAATGTAAGGATGTAGAGGCTTATCTCACTAGGGGTAAGATAGATACTGCCTACAGGAAAATTAAAGAGACCTTTGGAGATAAGAGAACCACTTGTATGAACATCAAGAGCTCAGATGGAAATCCAGTTCTAAGCAAAGAAGGGAAAGCAGAAAGGTGGAAGGAGTATATAGAGGGTCTATACAAGGGCGATGTACTTGAGGACAATATTATGGAAATGGAAGAGGATGTAGATGAAGATGAAATGGGAGGTACGATACTGCGTGAAGAGTTTGACAGAGCACTGAAAGACCTGAGTCGAAACAAGGCCCCCGGAGTAGACAACATTCCAGTAGAACTACTGACGGCCTTGGGAGAGCCAGTCCTGACAAAACTCTACCATCTGGTGAGCAAGATGTATGAAACAGGCGAAATACCATCAGACTTCAAGAAGAATATAATAAATCCAATCCCAAAGAAAGCAGGTGTTGACAGATGTGAAAATTACCGAACAATCAGTTTAATAAGCCACAGCTGCAAAATACTAACACGAATTCTTTACAGACGAATGGAAAAACTAGTAGAAGCTGACCTCGGGGAAGATCAGTTTGGATTCCGTAGAAATACTGGAACACGTGAGGCAATACTGACCTTACGACTTATCTTAGAAGAAAGATTAAGGAAAGGCAAACCTACATTTCTAGCATTTGTAGACTTAGAGAAAGCTTTTGACAATGTTGACTGGAATACTCTCTTTCAAATTCTAAAGGTGGCAGGGGTAAAATACAGGGAGCGAAAGGCTATTTACAATTTGTACAGAAACCAGATGGCAGTTATAAGAGTCGAGGGGCATGAGAGGGAAGCAGCGGTTGGGAAGGGAGTGAGACAGGGTTGTAGCCTCTCCCCAATGTTACTCAATCTGTATATTGAGCAAGCAGTAAAGGAAACAAAAGAAAAATTTGGAGTAGGTATTAAAAGCCATGGAGAAGAAATAAAAACTTTGAGGTTCGCCGATGACATTGTAATTCTGTCAGAGACAGCAGAGGACTTGGAAGAGCAGTTGAACGGAATGGATGGTGTCTTGAAGGGAGGATATAAGATGAACATCAACAAAAGGAAAACGAGGATAATGGAATGTAGTCGAATTAAGTCGGGTGATGCTGAGGGTATTAGATTAGGAAATGAGACACTTAAAGTAGTAAAGGAGTTTTGCTATTTGGGGAGCAAAATAACTGATGATGGTCGAAGTAGAGAGGATATAAAATGTAGACTGGCAATGGCAAGGAAAGCGTTTCTGAAGAAGAGAAATTTGTTAACATCGAGTATAGATTTAAGTGTCAGGAAGTCATTTCTGAAAGTATTTGTATGGAGTATAGCCATGTATGGAAGTGAAACATGGACGGTAAATAGTTTGGACAAGAAGAGAATAGAAGCTTTTGAAATGTGGTGCTACAGAAGAATGCTGAAGATTAGATGGGTAGATCACATAACTAATGAGGAAGTATTGAATAGGATTGGGGAGAAGAGAAGTTTGTGGCACAACTTGACCAGAAGAAGGGATCGGTTGGTAGGACATGTTCTGAGGCATCAAGGGATCACCAATTTAGTACTGGAGGGCAGTGTGGAGGGTAAAAATCGTAGAGGGAGACCAAGAGATGAAAACACTAAGCAGATTCAGAAGGATGTAGATTGCAGTAGGTACTGGGAGATGAAGAAGCTTGCACAGGATAGAGTAGCATGGAGAGCTGCATCAAACCAGTCTCAGGACTGAAGACAACAACAACAACAACCTCCCCCTTGGCAGTCCCCTCCGGGAGATCCGAATGGGGGACTATTCCGGAATCTTTTGCCAATGAAAAGATCATCATGACACTTCTTCAATTACAGGCCACATAAGGAGGCTGAAAATGAAGTGGACCTCCAAGACTTGAGGAGCTACTGCCGGCCGTGGTGGCCGAGCGGTTCTAGTCGCTTGAGTCTGGAACCGCGCGACCGCTACGATCGCAGGTTCGAATCCTGCCTTGGTCATGGATGTGTGTGATGTCCCGAGGTTAGTTAGGTTCAAGTAGTTCTACGTTCTAGGGACTGATGACCTCAGATGTCAATTCCCATAATGGTCAGAGCTATTTGAACCATTTTTTGAGGAGGTTCTCCACAGAATCTGCCGGGTAAGAGAGATATGTTGAAACCACTTGTAACACCAGAGCTCTAAGGCTCTATTAATTTACTTTACCTTTTTGTATTTTATGTAACATTTTGTAGCTAAACTCTTATAAATATTGCTTGCCGGCCGCGGTGGCCGTGCGGTTCTGGCGATGCAGTCCGGAATCGCGGGACTGCTACGATCGCAGGTTGGAATCCTGCCTCGGGCATGGGTGTGTGTGATGTCCTTCGGTTAGTTAGGTTTAAGTAGTTCTAAGTTCTAGGGGACTTATGACCTAAGACGTTCAGTCCCATAGTGCTCACAGCCATTTGAACCATAAATATTGCTTGATTATATCGATAACAAAAGAGGGTTCGCTTTTTCCTTTGTAAAAACTTTGATGTCATGGTTTATTGCTATACGATGTAGTGTCTCTGTTATTTAAATTCTTTGCCTCATTTGGAGGGAGACAAAACTTACTGTATATAATTGTAATTTTCGTTCAAATAATTTAATGTTGAGCCAGGCAGGATAACCGACACGAGATTCCAGGACCGCAGCTGCTGCTGATGGGTCGTTCATAATTCTACCACCACCATTCCACTTCAGAGTATTTGCTAGTGCGATACTACAGCTTCATAATGGGGAGAGGGTCTACCTAGCTGGCAAGTCAGGATCAGCGTGGATGACGACCTCAGACCTCACAGCAGCTGACTCCGCAGTCCATCTGATGGGACAACATTGGCAGTGACCAGAGCTGCACTAAGCAATCTCTGGACGGCGTGCGAATCAGTTCCACATGCATCACAGCCACATCTTCCTTGGAGCGGCCTGTTGCTTGAGAAGCTCCTACAGATCGGCGCATGGGGAACCCACCAGACCGAGAGTCGGCTGCTGATGCTTTGGCTGGACCTCTGATAGCCTGCAGTCTGCAACTGATGACTGCAGATTCCACTACAGCCTAGGTAGCAAATGGCCGTCGCTGAGGCCATACCTATGAGATGTATACTGATCAATAAATTGAATAATAATTATTTTTGTTTAATTAACGCCTGACGACGCCATTCAGGTCTTCAAGCCACATATACTGAGAAAACGAAGGAGCTCTAGCTCGCTTGTGGACAAACCCTATGGATGGAAGAAGGAATGAGGAGTCAGGGTAGTGGACGAGAGGGTGGGATAAAGCATAGTAAGAAGGCGTTTAAGACACTTTCAGTTATATCGTGGTTTTCACATAAGCGTGTGGGCTTTCAAAATAAATACGCACCCTCAGACTCAACGTTGCGATATTAAACGTGTTGACCGGTTTCGTTGTCTAGGGGCTGGGATACGTAGTTGCCGCAATACAGGCCAAATACTGCTGAGTCTACAGTATGCGAGAAGAATACACACATGAATCGAATGGTCGAGGGTTCCTGTCACTCGGCAATTGCGAATTACGAAAGTAACATATAAATTCATAAATGAAAGATTGCAATTAAATAAAATCTGCAGCTACTATCTTAACGACTTTAAATGATGAGTACGATAGTAGAAGTACTTTTGAGAATGCGGTATAATCCTGCAAAACACTTATTGGTATCTATGGGCCAGCAGTTAAATAAAACATAAGTTAAATAACAGGGAAACAATAGATTCCTACTGCACGTAATTAGTTATGAACAACAACATAGCTCGGGAGATATTCACTTGTAAACGCAAACTACGTCTTCACTGTAGAAGCCACGGAAATCACACAAGAGCACAGTTCGGCGCTCTGAAATATTTCTATCCTCCGTGACCACACGCAAACTGCTCCACTGTCCAAGTCTTTCCGATGACTGTGCGCCCGCCGCGCCGTCGAGTCCAAACATAATGAAACACATTCGAAATACTGGATTTACATTTAAATAACTTGAAATTATATAAATATTCCTACGGCTGGACCACAAACGCGCTCTAACACACATTATTAAATACATAAACAAATTAAGTGAACATTTACAAAAGAAATAGAACAAAAGGTAGGCCAGTAGCCTAATGTCTCTGTGCTTTGTAAAACACAGACCAAAATCTTCATGAATAGTATATATCGGATATAAACATAGGCATAGATAATAAGTATATTTATAAGCATGCTGCTACCGTTTTTTCGCGTAACTGCGGAGTACTTATGGCCTGAAGCGATCGATAATAATTGGCCACTTTTGATAGGGTCCTGTAGCCACCTTTCATTAGTCCGGTAGCCCATTTTCACTAGTATTTCTCTTTCCTTCCTTGTTTCTCTTTTCTCATAATTATCATAGTGGTGTGATTGAACGAATGTGGTCGTGTGTCACGTTGCTAGACGGTGGCGTAGTCTGCTGCAGAGAGTCTGCGATAGTCGTACAGATTCAGCAGCAGTTGTACAGAATAGCCAACTCTCGTAGTGGTCAAGTAGGCAAAGAGGTTTTCGCTACTTGTGAGAAATCCACCTGCGTTAGGTTGGTGGCGGAAATGACATCTTTGGGTTTTCCGGACCACGCGGAGCGTGGAAGAGGCTGGAGAAGAAGCGGGAGGGTAGTCTTCCGCCGGTACGGGAAGCGTCCACAGCTGAGCTCCAGTCGAAGAAGGGTGAGTTAGACTGACCGCGTGGCGCGCTGTTACTTGGCGAGGGGAGAGCTGTTAGCTTTTGGTCTCGCTTTTCAACTCTGAAATATTGCGTTGCCTTGTCGCAGCGAGGAATGCAAAACTTTGGCAAATTTTTCTGTAGCAGACTTGGATCCACCGGAAGAGCGGCACACAAAGATGCCGATACGAAGTGAACACTCGCTTCTGTATGAATGTCTGTTTGCCTTCAGCTGTGCATGTATAAGCTTTCATTCTTCTAAATATTAATAACTTTGCCTTCTCGTAAATGTTCCTTGCTTTATGTATCTTTCGTCCGTGGGTAGCCGACCACGTGGTTGAACATTAAAGTTTTGTTGGGCTACCGTCATCACTAACTGTACGGTCTCATGGTTGTTTTAAAGAACGTTAACTGTTCATGATTGTGTGATGTGATATTGTTGCAACTTGGCCACGATACCTAGAAATTGCATCTCCACAAACCACGTGGGCACGCGGGTGTACTGCGAAACGTGTACCGTTTCATGAGTTATTGCGATCAGTTATCAGGCAACAGCAGCTGTATGAATGATTCACACCAATGATTTTAGTTGTAGGTTGTAGCGGTGAACGTATTGACGCTTTTCTTTAATGTTTTAGGGATTAATGTTATCAGGAATTGTGTACATGATTCACATCCTTATCTTAGGAATAAATGATTTTATCTACAATTTTCTCTTGTGTTCCGAGATTACGTTTTTGCACCTAAGCCACTCACCTCGTAGCTTTCCCGTTAGCACATCCAACGCGTTTCCTTACGCTCAGGTCCAGTGATTAGTCTCCCCTTGTATTTTATAACAAATGATTTAGATTAAGTCTTATTTTAAGGTGTGTTGCTGGGAGCTGATCTTATGCAGTGTTCATGCATTTTCTATTTTATTTTAAATGTTTGACTGTCGTGAACAGTGCACGGGCAATACTATTAATTACATCGTATTCGCTGTGAGCGACTTCACAACGTATGCATTTTTGTGAGTTTTTGGACTGTGATCAAATTAATTTATTTTCCGACTCGACCAAACCTTCGATTAGTTGTATGGTTAGAGTCGATGGCGACCCTAATCTTCTCACGTTAACTTCACAAGCAATAAGTATTTACATACCCAATAATAACGTAATAGCCCGTACAAACAGATTAGTTACACTTTGACCTCCAATAACTGATGTACTATTCACGTTACATGGCTGTAATTTATACCAAATTTGGTTTACACTTATAGCTTTCTAAAGACACGTCGGTCGACGAAATCGGTTGAAGCGTTTACATTTTGGAAATTAGTTGCTGCGTATTACTTGTATAATTTACCGTCAGATACTAAACTTTTCACTAATACAGATATTGAAAATCTGATTACACCATCAGAATCGTCGTGCAAATAACAATAATAATGTACATGTTTCTTTTTGAGGAATCGTCATTCATCTGGCTACTATTAATTCCGATACGCAAAGTGAAATGTCTGCTATCTGCTATTATGGTTGTAACCTCCTCCTCACTTATCGACCCTAATGACAGTGAAAAATTAAACCGCGTGTACCTAATGGAAATTTGGGAAAAGCAATCGTCACCGAAGTTAATCTGTCGGTAAAGAGGGAGGAAAGGGTTACATCTAAATGAAAGGAAAAATGCAAATGAAACTGGTGGAAATTAATTTTAAAAAGGGGTAAAGTTAATAAAGAAAGTAAATGTGCGGTCGTCACGCTAACAATTAACTGGCGCTAATTAGATATTTGAGATTTGGGGAAAATTACGGTCGCCAGTCCTAAGGACAATTACTATAGTAACTGAAAAAGAAAGGTTATTACACATAAAATTAGCACTAGAAGCGTGGCAACTGATGGTTGACACGTGTAGTGTGAGAACTGAAAGTTTGTCAGAAGTAATTAATTTCGCTACACTCTCACTTAATTTAGCAAAAGAATTAATAAAACCGAAAAATCGAAAGTTAATTTAGTGACTGAAGTTAATAGTGAGATTTCTTTCTAAAGCACATCGAAATTCTGTAAAATACGGTTAGTCTTGGACTACCTCAACAATCATTTCAAAAGCTACTTGAATCTACGCAATTTAGAAATAAGAGATTTAACTTTAAACTTGAATTAAATGATTCTGAACAATTAACAATAGTAAAATTTTGTACGTACCAAGCTGAGCTGCAGTCACAGGTAAGCTAAAATACGGTAACAAAACTCGCAGTCTTAATTTGTGCTTGTGTAATCTAAATATTGTAGCCAGCTATGAATACTTTAACTGAACTTTGAAATTAAAGCAGCGAAATTGAATTATATTACTTTAATGCTGGCGTTTGAATTTCAACGACACTCGGGTTCATTTCGGAAAATGAAGGGACCCTGTTTCGCAATGCAATTGGGACAATGAGCAACAAAGGTTCATGCTAAGTTGCTGTAATTTTGTGATGCAACAATTTTAAAAGTTTGAAAAGCTGAGGTGTGCCATACAGTTCTAAAACTTTACGTGCTTCCAGTCTTCCTTGTTGGTTGATTGAAGGTTTGAAGCTGTCGATCGAGGAGGTGGCGACAGTCACTCACTGTCGGCCGTCGCTGTTGCAGAAGCTGGATGTCGGCACGCCTTCTTCTCGACACCAGTCGAAACGGGCTCTTGATGTGCGCCAGCTAATGCTTCCCGTCCGCGACACCATGTCAGAAACTATAATCGCAAGTCGAGCGCAATTACATGCTGCCAAACCCCGAAAGCGCGGCAACTATCGGGAGCTTCACACAACACACCTGCTCCACTGCACCACCCCAGCCAGACCCTCTCTGCCCACGCTCCACGCGACAGAGTTAACACTACCAAAGATCCTAAACACTCTGGTTCTCCACACGGCCTATCGACGTATTCGTTCTATAGCATAGTTTTCCCTAGGCAAGACCCAGCGTAAAAATACAAATAATATTTACAAAACAACCAATTATACATCGACATAAATGCATAAATATATATATATATATATATATATATATATATATATATATATATATATATACAAACAGTAAAACAATTTCAGTATACACTCCTGGGAATGGAAAAAAGAACACATTGACACCGGTGTGTCAGACCCACCATACTTGCTCCGGACACTGCGAGAGGGCTGTACAAGCAATGATCACACGCACGGCACAGCGGACACACCAGGAACCGCGGTGTTGGCCGTCGAATGGCGCTAGCTGCGCAGCATTTGTGCACCGCCGCCGTCAGTGTCAGCCAGTTTGCCGTGGCATACGGAGCTCCATCGCAGTCTTTAACACTGGTAGCATGCCGCGACAGCGTGGACGTGAACCGTATGTGCAGCTGACGGACTTTGAGCGAGGGCGTATAGTGGGCATGCGGGAGGCCGGGTGGACGTACCGCCGAATTGCTCAACACATGGGGCGTGAGGTCTCCACAGTACATCGATGTTGTCGCCAGTGGTCGGCGGAAGGTGCACGTGCCGGTCGACCTGGGACCGGACCGCAGCGACGCACGGATGCACGGCAAGACCGTAGGATCCTACGCAGTGCCGTAGGGGACCGCACCGCCACTTCCCAGCAAATTAGGGACACTGTTGCTCCTGGGGTATCGGCGAGGACCATTCGCAACCGTCTCCATGAAGCTGGGCTACGGTCCCGCACACCGTTAGGCCGTCTTCCGCTCACGCCCCAACATCGTGCAGCCCGCCTCCAGTGGTGTCGCGACAGGCGTGAATGGACGGACGAATGGAGACGTGTCGTCTTCAGCGATGAGAGTCGCTTCTGCCTTGGTGCCAATGATGGTCGTATGCGTGTTTGGCGCCGTGCAGGTGAGCGCCACAATCAGGACTACATGCGACCTAGGCACACAGGGCCAACACCCGGCATCATGGTGTGGGGAGCGATCTCCTACACTGGCCGTACACCACTGGTGATCGTCGAGGGGACACTGAATAGTGCAGGGTACGTCCAAACCGTCATCGAACCCATCGTTCTACCATTCCTAGACCGGCAAGGGAACTTGCTGTTCCAACAGGACAATGCACGTCCGCATGTATCCCGTGCCACCCAACGTGCTCTAGAAGGTGTAAGTCAGCTACCCTGGCCAGCAAGATCTCCGGATCTGTCCCCCAGTGAGCATGTTTGGGACTGGATGAAGCGTCGTCTCACGTGGTCTGCACGTCCAGCACGAACGCTGGTCCAACTGAGGCGCCAGGTGGAAATGGAATGGCAAGCCGTTCCACAGGACTACATCCAGCATCTCTACGATCGTCTCCATGGGAGAATAGCAGCCTGCATTGCTGCGAAAGGTGGATATACACTGTACTAGTGCCGACATTGTGCATGCTCTGTTGCCTGTGTCTATGTGCCTGTGGTTCTGTCAGTGTGATCATGTGATGTATCTGACCCCAGGAATGTGTCAATAAAGTTTCCCGTTCCTGGGACAATGAATTCACGGTGTTCTTATTTCAATTTCCAGGAGTGTATAAAGAGAGAGAAATGTCATATCTTGAGGTAACAAAAAAAGGAAAAAAATTATAGTACAATAGATGGAAATAGGAGGATATGCATTTCCGGCGTTACACGGTTTCACAAAGTCCACCATCTTGGGCACTCCCGGCACAGACATCTCCTTGACCGAGACAGAGCACCGTCCTCGTCACAGAGGGATTCCCAGCCACGCGGCTGGACCATGTGCTGAGGCTACCCCTCTCGTCCGGCTAATGTTAGCCACCAAGTGTTTGCTGCCGCGCCCGTGCGGCCACACCAACTTAGAATGTTTTCAGGGCACCACAGTTCGCCCGTTACCTCACACGCGGTCTTGAGTCAAGATGGTATACTCAGTGATGAAACAAAGCAGTAGGCTTTACCAGAAATATCGACCCTTAGACAATGTGTCTAATAGTGTATTTTAAATACGAGAGTATGCCATCTTAGGCACTGCATAACACTTAAAACACTTGATAATGGCACTTTGAAGCCGAAATCATGATTGTGTAGGTGTAAATGTAACACTGCAAATAAACAACAGCCGAATGGTGGTACTGACTTTCAAGAGATATACAGGGTGAATCACCTAACGTTACGATTACCATGAGGGGTGAGGTAAACGTACACACGTGGTTTCCGTTTTCAATAACGGAGTGGAATAGAGTGTGTCCCGACATGTCAGGCCAATAGATGTTCAATGTGGTGGCCATCATTTGTTGCACACAATTGAAATCTCTGGCGTAATGAATGTCGTACACGCCGCAGTACATCTGGTGTAATGTCGCCGCAGGCTGCCACAATACGTTGTTTCATATCCTCTAGGGTTGTAGGCACATCACGGTACACATTCTCCTTTAACGTACCCCACAGAAAGAAGTCCAGAGGTGTAAGATCAGGAGAAGGGGCTGGCCAATTTATGCGTCCTCCACGTCCTATGAAACGCCCGTCGAACATCCTGTCAAGGGTCAGCCTAGTGTCAATTGCGGAATGTGCAGGTGCACCATCATGCTGATACCACATACGTCGACGCGTTTCCAGTGGAACACACTCTATTCCACTTCGTAATTGAAAATGCAAACCACGTGTGTACGTTTACCTCACCCCTCATGGTAATTTACATGTGCGTCAGTGATAAAGACCAATAAAAAGGTGTTAACATGTGGACGTAATGTGCTGTTCCAGTCTCTTCTGTACCTAAGGTCCATCACCGTTCCCTTTGGATCCCTACGTAATTCGGTGCTCTCCGATACACACGATCGAACAGCGGAGGAGTGGTACTCAAGCGTCAACTTTAGGTTACAATATCTCCGGATGTAATTAACATTTTACAATGCAACAAACGGCACTGATTACGTATTTGTTTATATGTAAATATGTGCTAAGAAAACTAACGGGGTTCCATTTAAAAACGTAGGTTTGTGTTAAAAAACATATTTCCGTGCATATTTTATGGTTTGTATTAACCAATTACACTAGCCCCTCTCCTCACGTTCGGTCTGTGGAATCGATTCGCCAGTATTTGATGTGGTTTACGAAATATATCCAGCGCTAATGTTAGGTGACTCACCCTGTATATACACTCCTGGAAATTGAAATAACAACACCGTGAATTCATTGCCCCAGGAACGGGAAACTTTATTGACACATTCCTGGGGTCAGATACATCACATGATCACACTGACAGAACCACAGGCACATAGACACAGGCAACAGAGCATGCACAATGTCGGCACTAGTACAGTGTATATCCACCTTTCGCAGCAATGCAGGCTGCTATTCTCCCATGGAGACGATCGTAGAGATGCTGGATGTAGTCCTGTGGAACGGCTTGCCACGCCATTTCCACCTGGCGCCTCAGTTGGACCAGCGTTCGTGCTGGACGTGCAGACCGCGTGAGACGACGCTTCATCCAGTCCCAAACATGCTCAATGGGGGACAGATCCGGAGATCTTGCTGGCCAGGGTAGTTGACTTACACTTTCTAGAGCACGTTGGGTGGCACGGGATACATGCGGACGTGCATTGTCCTGTTGGAACAGCAAGTTCCCTTGCCGGTATAGGAATGGTAGAACGATGGGTTCGATGACGGTTTGGATGCACCGTGCACTATTCAGTGTCCCCTCGACGGTCACCAGTGGTGTACGGCCAGTGTAGGAGATCGCTCCCCACACCATGATGCCGGGTGTTGGCCCTGTGTGCCTCGGTCGTATGCAGTCCTGATTGTGGCGCTCACCTGCACGGCGCCAAATACGCATACGACCATCATTGGCACCAAGGCAGAAGCGACTCTCATCGCTGAAGACGACACGTCTCCATTCGTCCCTCCATTCACGCCTGTCGCGACACCACTGGAGGCGGGCTGCACGATGTTGGGGCGTGAGCGGAAGACGGCCTAACGGTGTGCGGGACCGTAGCCCAGCTTCATGGAGACGGTTGCGAATGGTCCTCGCCGATACCCCAGGAACAACAGTGTCCCTAATTCGCTGGGAAGTGGCGGTGCGGTCCCCTACGGCACTGCGTAGGATCCTACGGTCTTGGCGTGCATCCGTTCCTCGCTGCGGTCCGGTCCCAGGTCGACGGGCACGTGCACCTTCCGCCGACCACTGGTGACAACATCGATGTACTGTGGAGACCTCACGCCCCACGTGTTGAGAAATTCGGCGGTACGTCCACCCGGCCTCCCGCATGCCCACTATACGCCCTCGCTCAAAGTCCGTCAACTGCACATACGGTTCACGTCCACGCTGTCGCGGCATGCTACCAGTGTTAAAGACTGCGATGGAGCTCCGTATGCCACGGCAAACTGGCTGACACTGACGGCGGCGGTGCACTAATGCTGCGCAGCTAGCGCCATTCGACGGCCAACACCGCGGTTCCTGGTGTGTCCGCTGTGCCGTGCGTGTGATCATTGCTTGTACAGCCCTCTCGCAGTGTCCGGAGCAAGTATGGTGGGTCTGACACACCGGTGTAAATGTGTTCTTTTTTCCATTTCCAGGAGTGTATTATGACTGTGGCCCCGCATTATGGAAAAAAAATTATTAACTATAGCGTAGTGTTGTCTGAGTGTTACAAGCATAGAAAGTGGATACTTTCATCCTTTACGACGAAGTCCGACTGTATTCTTATTAGCACTCTGTGTCGAGAAGTCGTCGTAATACTTTTCACATACAATGCTTTCAAACAATGACGATGTACAACAGCCACCAGCGCCTGATGCATCAAGAGGAAACAAAACGAGCGATGATATACGTAAATCATTAAAGATGATCAATAATAAACTATCTGGAGATTATTTGATGTCTGTTAAAGTAGTAACTGTATCGTGCCATCCCATTTGTGAAATCTCTTTCCTGTGGAAGAGCTGTCTTAATACATCGCATTTTTCTTACGTGATTTAAATCTTTCTTTTCTCCTTCTGCTAGTAAGGAAGGATACGTTACAGTGGCAGTAAGTAGAATTTGATATTTCCTGCTTATCAGAATATAACGAGGACCAAGAGCTGTCTCACAATCGTCTCCTATTTTTGTTAAGGTATTT
Source organism: Schistocerca cancellata (assembly GCF_023864275.1). Taxonomy (NCBI): domain Eukaryota; kingdom Metazoa; phylum Arthropoda; class Insecta; order Orthoptera; family Acrididae; genus Schistocerca; species Schistocerca cancellata. Next base: position 7,409,533 of record NW_026047103.1, read on the forward strand.
GACTGTGTACTGTTGGAACGAGTTGCGAGCAGAGCGCTTATCTCTCTTAGCGCAAGTTACAACTCAAGAGGTCGGAGTTACAGAAAAGGATCACCGTGCAGAGTGGTAGGGTATACTCACTGATTCGCAGAGATATACAACCCCTGTGTGACACATCTCTGGATAAGGTAAAACTATTTGGAAAATGAATTGTTCTTAAATTGCATCATTAAGTACACTACTGGTCACTAAAATTGCTACACCACGAAGATGACGTGCTACAGACGCGAAATTTAACCGACAGGAAGAAGATGCTGTGATATGCAAATGATTAGCTTTTCAGAGCATTCACACGAGGGTGGCGCCGGTGGCGACACCTACAACGTGCTGACATGAGGAAAATTTCCAACCGATTGCTCATACACAAACAGCAGTTGACCGGCGTTGCCTGGTGAAACGTTGTTGTGATGCCTCGTGTAAGGAGTAGAAATGCGTACCATCACGTGTCCGACTTTGATAAAGGTCGGATTGTAGCCTATCGCGATTGCGTTTTATCGTATCGCAACATTGCTGCACGCATTGGTCGACATCCAATGACTATTAGCAAAATATGGAATCGCTGGGTTCAGGAGGGTAATACGGAACGCCGTGCTGGATCCCAACGGCCTCGTATCACCTGCAGTCGAGATGACAGGCATCTTATCCGCATAGCTGTAACGGATGGTACAGCCACGTCCCGATCCCTGATTCAACAGATGGGGACGTTTGTAAGACAATAACCATCTGCACGAACAGTTCGACGACGTTTGCAGCAGCATGGACTGCCAGCTCAGAGACCATGGATGCGGTTATCCTTGTTACTGTATCGCAGACAGGAGCGCCTGCGATGGTGTACTAGACGACGAACCTGGGTGCAAAAATTGCAAAACGTCATTTTTTCAGATGAATCCAGGTTCTGTTCACAGCATCATGATCGTCGCATCCATGTTTGGCGACATCGCGGTGAACGCAAACTGGAAGCGTGTATTCGTCATCGCCATACTGGCGTACCACCCGGCGTGATGGTATGGGGTGCCATTGGTTACACGTCTCGCTCACCTCTTCTTCACACTGACGGCACTTTGAACAGTGGACGTTACATTTCAGATGTGTTACGATCCGTGCAAAACCCTACATTTCAGCAGCATAATGCATGACCACATGTTGCAGGTCCTCTACGGGTCTCTCTGGATACAGAAATTGTTCGACTGCTGCCCTGGCCAGCACATTCTCCAGATCTCTCACCAATTGGAAACGTCTGGTCAATGATGGCCGAGCAACTGGCTCGTCACAAGACGCCAGTAACTACTCTTGATGAACTGTGGTATCGTGTTGAAGCTGTATGGGCTGCTGTACCTGTACACACCATCCAAGCTCTATCTGACTCAATGCCCAGGCGTATTAGGGCCGTTACTACAGCCAGAGGTGGTTGTTCTGGGTACTGTTTTCTCAGGATCTATGCACCCAAATTGCGTGAAAATGTAATCGCATGTCGCCCGCATCTCGTGGTCGTGCGGTAGCGCTCTCGCTTCCCACGCCAGGGTTCCCGGGTTCGATTCCCGGTGGGGTCAGAGATTTTCTCTGCCTTGTGATGGCTGGGTGTTGTGTGCTGTCCTTAGGTTAGTTAGGTTTAAGTAGTTCTAAGTTCTAGGGGACTTATGACCACAGCAGTTGAGTCCCATAGTGCTCAGCGCCATTTGAACTGTCCTAGGCATGTCAGTCATAGTATAATATATTTGTCCAATGGATACTCGTTATCATCTGCATTTCTTATTGGTGTAGCAATTTTAATGGCTAGTAGTGTATTTGTACCCTAATTCCCTTCCAACGAATCACAACTTCTTCTCTCTGTTCTAGAATCACCTGCTCTGAGCACCCTTGGAGACTTTCTCACTAATTCTCCCTTAACGGTAACATAGTAGTCAATAGCCCACTTTGTCGTCAATATCCTGATTGCACTACTACTTCGCAGGCCACACTTTCACCCAAGCAGGTGCTGGGAAGCGACACAGTGTCACTATCCCACATGGCACACTAATGAACCCGTGACATCTTCCAGTGCCGGTGAACTACTTAGGGACAGCTGTAGCAGCAGTAGCTGTTGAGGGCTGGATTCCAGAAGAAGCGGCCTCGCGGACTGCTCGCCTTCTGTGCAATCAGCAGCGGCAGGAGGGTGCCGGCGCTGTTAGTGGTGCAGAGTAGGTGGAGGGGGGGGGTGGCTGAGGGCACTGGAGTGAGGGTGGGAGGGAGGACTTGTTAGGGCCTCTCGCTCCAGTGGCCACCGTGGCGCGCCTTCCCGGAAGCGACGGGTCCCGGCCGCCACTCTCTGCTCCACAGGGACTCCAGCGAAAAAGGGGAGCGCTTCCTTTACGGCAATCACCGTAATAACGCTCCACCTTTTGTCCCCCAGCCCCCCCGCCCCCTCCAGGCTTCTCTTCCCTACCAGAAGAGCAGTGATATGACATCGAATAACAACAACAGAGGTCGGCAAATGTTCATTATTAGCTTAGTTCTGAGAAACATTTTACGATTTCCGAACTTGGACGCCAGACACCTCACAATAGACGGAAAGAAAATATTCGGCGTTAGATCGCTAAGGAAATCAACAGAGGATGACCTAACTCTTGGTAATGAGCCCAAAACCGTGTCATAAGCCCTACTGTTTGGCAGGAGTCGCTCGACCACACAAAACAATAGACGCTGCGTCCATGAGACAGAGATCCAAGGCACTTCCATCACACCTGCCCATCGACGACTAAGATGTAGGGAGGGAAGTCCTCCACTTCACCCAAAATCTAAACTTATCACCTCAGGCTGAGGCTAAGATCACCTAGGACGAGAAACACTCAGACAGCTGGTTGGATGCTACCAATCGAACATTGCCCCCTCCCTGCAGAGGAACACAGGTCTGTCTGCATATCAAACAGACTTGCTACTGGTGTTGTTAAATTCAGAAGGAATGTGTTAAAGTGGGGTTTCCCTAGCTCATATACGCTCTGGTGAATATCAAACCACAACTCATTCCATGAACTGCATAAAGTACACTTTGAAACGCACGATGGATAACTTGATGGCAGCGACACCTAACGCTCGTGATTTGCTAAAGTTCTGCGTAGACGATACCTCATTTGTGTTGCAGATTTTCTCATTAAGAACTTTTATGTCACGCAATTTGTATTTTTACCAACGTTTGCTTCTGACAGGAATAAGTAAATAAAACTGTATCTCACCTAAATTTCCCAGTTACTACCATAAAATAACAGACTTCAATCGTTTCACATGAAAATCGTAATATTTCGACAGATTAAGCTCTCTCAATACAACGGAAGCGCAGATTTCCCTGCGTTTCGTGACACACTTCCCGCACATAACGATGAGCATTCTGGAAAGATACTTTCCTCTCCTCACCCGTAATGGCTCAACCTTTAATGATATCAGTGTCAACGCGTGGTTATATATTAAACATCTTTTCTTCCTTATTGCTAGTAATCATGAATCCGTAAATATATATCCATCTTGAGGTTGTGGAACCACTCTTGGTTTCGTATATCTACTGAAACTGTCTCCGTCACAACGGTTTACCACCACATCTGCTGTAACAATTTTATAGTAACTGCTGTTTGCTACGTTCGACCTCGATTTCATTTATCTCAGTGACTGTTCAAAAGTAATATTTTAACGATATTCGTCTCATAACCAAAGCGTCCGTATTCATACCCTGAAATTCTCACTCGTCCTATAAAAATGCCCCACCCTCCTTCTCACCTTCTTGGACACTTCGTATGTAACACCAACAGCAAGGAATTCGTGACCTGGATGATTCTGATGTTGTTCAGACCAACGATATAGTTCTCTAACCTCCACTAAAGCTTTTGTACGTCAGTCTTCCTACGAGGATAATACAGCAATCAAGAATAAAGAAAGTATTTCTGGAATCGATAAAAATCTGATAAAGAATTGTGAAGAGATGGGTTAAACTCTTGAGACATTTCCACTAAACTGACGTTCCATGTTAAAGCGAACTGCGATGTACCACAACCCCTACAGTAAATTATTTAGTACTTCCTGACAGTAGAATTAATATGATTCCTTAAATACCTAATTTTTTTGCAAACTTTACACTGAAATTTACTACTAACCTTCCATGAAACAGCATTTTACTGTAGTGGAATAAAAATCGCCTATTCAGAGACCGTAAGTGTCGTTTTAGCGTCCTAAGAGTCGAAATTATGAATCATCTTTAACAAAAAAGAGTCATATTTAAGAGTGGAAATGTTTTACCTCAAGATATCAGAGGACATAAAGCCGAATCGTCTGCCTCTAGATGGGCTCTTCTTATCCTGCTGTGTTAAGCGTCGAACACCGTTAACAACTGCACAAGAACCTCTGAATTTGGTATCTCAAAAGAAACCGATATCGCTTGCCTTTATTTTCTAGCCACATGTCATAAAATCCTATGAATTTGTTTTATTTAACTTATCTACAACTTTTATGTGTGAACTTGAAAAATTCTTAAGAATAAAAACACAAAGAGTGAATGTTCTGCAGCACTTACTAAATTCCGAAAAAGCGATTACCGGAAAAGGTAGAGAAGAAAAACGCTTTGAAGACAAGCATCACATATTCAAATACACGTCTACTCCAGTAATCTTTACCGCGAATGACGGAAGCTGTGAGAACTACATTAATGTCATATTTGCCTGTAGTCAGTATAAACAGATTAGTTTCGTCAACGTAGTTGGGAGCGACATGTTTTTTTACATTCACAGCTGTCAGTAACAAAGCCTAGAACGACAATATCAGCGATGGCAGTATAAATTCCGAGAGAAACCGCAGGACGATTTTCGCTGTAAACAGAACGGACGGGAATTCGCGTATTTTGTAGCTACGCCACTTGACGTCAATAGCTGTATTTCTATTCTCTCTCAAAGTGCGGGTGGGGTTTGAATTGCACTTCCACTCTGTTGGTCTGAATAATTACTGTTCGCCTTATCCTCTAGTGCCCTGCGTGACAGTATGTCACCCTGGGTTTGAGGTACTGCTGAGAGTACAGTGTGCTTATTTTTGATGCTGAATGCCTGGTGTGATACATCTGTTAGCGGCCCCCTAGTATTCACTGATGGCGTTCTTAAGAGTCACAGGTGCGGACAAGGGCCACCGAGTTAGTTTTGTCATTCGACCGCTGCTGTGAATATTCATGTCAGGCCAAGTAACACTGTTGTATTCACTGTCTTCGTACAACAGAGGCTTCAGTAGATGACCAAAGTAAAGCAATTTCATTTTTCAAGTTTGACAATCAATCACCGGAAAAAATCCAAATCTAAACAAATGTACAAATTAAGAGTGTGGAAATTTTATTTATTTTACATATACACTCCTCGAAATGGAAAAAAGAACACATTGACACCGGTGTGTCAGACCCACCATACTTGCTCCGGACACTGCGAGAGGGCTGTACAAGCAATGATCACACGCACGGCACAGCGGACACACCAGGAACCGCGGTGTTGGCCGTCGAATGGCGCTAGCTGCGCAGCATTTGTGCACCGCCGCCGTCAGTGTCAGCCAGTTTGCCGTGGCATACGGAGCTCCATCGCAGTCTTTAACACTGGTAGCATGCCGCGACAGCGTGGACGTGAACCGTATCTGCAGTTGACGGACTTTGAGCGAGGGCGTATAGTGGGCATGCGGGAGGCCGGGTGGACGTACCGCCGAATTGCTCAACACGTGGGGCGTGAGTTCTCCACAGTACATCGATGTTGTCGCCAGTGGTCGGCGGAAGGTGCACGTGTCCGTCGACCTGGGACCGGACCGCAGCGATGCACGGATGCACGCCAAGACCGTAGGATCCTACGCAGTGCCGTAAGGGACCGCACCGCCACTTCCCAGCAAATTAGGGACACTGTTGCTCCTGGAGTATCGGCGAGGACCATTCGCAACCGTCTCTGTCCCCCATTGAGCATGTTTGGGACTGGATGAAGCGTCGTCTCACGCGGTCTGCACGTCCAGCACGAACGATGGTCCAACTGAGGCGCCAGGTGGAAATGGAATGGCAAGCCGTTCCACAGGACTACGTCCAGCATCTCTACGATCGTCTCCATGGGAGAATAGCAGCCTGCATTGCTGCGAAAGGTGGATATACACTGTACTAGTGCCGACATTGTGCATGCTCTGTTGCCTGTGTCTATGTGCCTGTGGTTCTGTCAGTGTGATCATGTGATGTATCTGACCCCAGGAATGTGTCAATAAAGTTTCCCCTTCCTGGGACAATGAATTCACGGTGTTCTTATTTCAATTTCCAGGAGTGTAGCTTGGAGCACATGGCATACGTATTCTAGTATTTAATTCTGTTCAAGTCAGTAAAAAAAAGGCTCAGTGTTCAGACAATAATGTGAAATCCAATTTGAAAAATACGTAACGGCAAAGTAAAAAGCGCTTGCTTTTTTTTCTAAATTTCTTTGATGACGTTATGCTGAGGTCATTGAAAGTCATTGTTCGCGTAACGAAGTTCAGTACTAACATACAGTTTAATTGCATATTTTCAAATCATTACTCGACTGCCTTTTTCAAAATTTAATGCCAAACATAACGTGTTAAGAGAGTTAGAATTGCACACAAAATAGCGAGAAGGGGCAATAATAAGAGGTTTCGGTGAAATAAAAATTTTTGGGACCGTGGGGAATGGTATTGGGCATTATAGGGTTAAAGAATTCCTAGCTGCTTTACTGTCGTCCCCATTAATAAGATCCATAAAAATCTCTTTTTCTTCTAAGCTTTGATTGTAAATTTTTGCGGTTTCTTAACGTTAGGCTGCTGCAATTTCACCATACTGTGACACTGTATACAAAGATATGTTGTTACTTCAGTACACACGTAAATGCGAAAGTATGAGTCCTGTTCGGATTGAAAAACAGACCAAATTCGGGGTCGCCTGTGATACGAGCCGCATTATGCATTTTCACGGACAAAGGATTCACAGTCCAGGGATATCACACTGTATAGAATGCTTTTGAGCTTACTTGAAAAGTAACTCGGGCATTAAAGTACCAGGAAGCGATGCTGCCACAAATGCGCAACGCATTAATTCTGCTAATGTAATGCATTTCTTTTTTGCCCTGAAAGCAAGTGGGATTGGTTCAAACGGTTCTGAGCACTATGCCCGCTCCTAAACAGGGCTCGGAAGGGAAAATTTTTACGTCTTCTTCATAAAGGAATACATGGTGTTTTTCGGGCCACGTATGGTCAAATACCTGTTACAATGAGTCGCAGAAATAGGCCTTTTTCGACGAAATATTCAGGCTACAGCTGTACCTGGCTAAAAATAATTTTCCAGCTGTTCAAAAGATTCTGCAACAATCCCTCGCAAGACAGCTTTTCAAGATCAAATGAAATGCATACCAAGTATCATAAAGAAAAAGAGAAAGAAACCATTCGGACAAGTAGTACTGGACAGAAAAAATTTTAATTATCAAATACACTGCTATATTAGTCTTTTTTTTACTTTCCAACGGTCTTGCCGCACAGGATACACTGAAGTTAAGCGCTGTTGGGCTTGGTCGGCACTTCGATGGGTGACCATCCAGCCGCCATGAGCTGTTGCCATTTTTTCGGGGTGTACTCAGTCTCGTGATGCCAATTGAGGAGTTATTCGACCGAATAGTAGTGGCTCTGGTCACAGAAAACCACCATAACGACCGGGAGAGCGGTGTGTTGACCCCACGCCCCTCCTATCCGCATCCTCCTCGGAGGATGACACACGGATTAGCCCTCTGCGAGGCACTTACGTGTGAATTGCAGTGTAAACATGTAGATGTAGATGTACATTGCAAACGCTTTGTCCTCTGTCTGAGCTCAACATCTCACTCATTATAGAAGACTGCTGACTGAGGCTCTCAGGCTAACATACGGGAAGTTGCAGTACACAAAATGGAAACCAAACATCGTCAGCATGGTCCTGACAACCGCTGGCAGTGTGTGTATTGTTTATTCATCAAACAATGTCTGCATAGTGTGTGTACTCAGCGCAGTGGCAGCGACTGAGGTAGCACTAGCATCTTATAGTGTTAAATAACGGCATTGGGAAACAGTATTTGACACCAGAGTAGACCGCATGAGGTAGCACTGTTTTAAACAGAGTGGCCTTGTATTCTGGAGCGTGAAGGTTCCAGTCTCCATGTGGCCAACCTGTTTTAGGTTTTCTATGGTTTCTCTAAATCACAGCATATAAATTCTGGGATGGTTACTACTAGAAGATCGATTAACTGTCCCACCCTTGCCAACCTAGACCCTGCTAGAGCCGGTAAATGGCTGTATAATATGAATTATGAACCTTTGTTGTTCTTAAATTGTATACCAAGGTACGTCTAATATCCTTGTAAGATGATCTACGGATGAATAAAACTACTGCTACTGCACACACCCACGTCCGACGATAGCTGGTGACGTGCTGGGCTATTACCTCCTGCCCAAGGCTACCCCTGACAGAGAGGTAGCTGGCGCAGCAGTATGCGTGATAACACGAAAATTCTGAGATGATAGTGACGAAGTTAAAGTTAGCGTATTATGTTTACCCACAGACATAAATCAGCCCAAAGGTATAAGATATTCTACAATAGTGAATGTGAAATTAGAAAGGAAAATGTTATTCATAGTTGAATAGTGGAAATGAAATAATGAAAAAAATGTACACTTACGAAAAATGAAGAAAATGGTTGCCAAAATTTGAAACGTCAATAGATCTGGGTATAATCTTTATATGAACACAGTGGCAAAATAGAGGAATGTAGTAAATAGTCTTCACAGGTTTGCCGCTGGATGAGGTTCTGCAGATTCCACAATATTTTCTCGGAGCAACTGTCCGATATATTCAGGTGGTTGAACATTGCCAGTGGCTACGTCAGTCAGTAGTATCTAGCCACCAGCAAGGTTCAACCACCTGAATCGAATCCGTCGGACAGTTCCTCCGAGGAAATATTGTAGAATTTGCACAACGTCATCCGGCGGGAAACTCGTAAAGACTATTGCTTCTGCCCTTGCATCACAGTATAGAATGCACTCTATTCAAATATGGTATACAGAGATTTGCACCCTGCAAGCATCACAAAATGGGGGATCCTCTCGCTGTAGAAAAAACCCTTGTGTAAGTGGGCAGTGCCAATTCTGAATCCTGTGAGGGTAACTACCGGCTGGTAGGAGGAACGTCACAGCTGAATAGTCGACTTCACCCACTGCTGCTTATTGCCCATTACTGCCAGCTATTCCTCATCCCACAACAGCTTGAACTTCCAATGTAGTGCAGGAACGACAGCCAGCAGGCGAATAGGACACTGTGCCACGTTCTGTCCTCTGCAAGCCTTCTTGGCAGTCCGATCAGACTTTTCATTTCCCAGTATCCCTACACGCCCCGGAACCCTGCAGAATGACACCTACATTCCCTGGCGCTGGAGCAAGTACGAGGTGCATTCAAGTTCTAAGGCCTCCGATTTTTTTTCTCCGGACTGGAAAGAGATAGAAACATGTGCATTGTTTTAAAATGAGGCCGCGTTCATTGTCAACACGTCCTAGAGATGGCAGCACCGTACGGCAGATGGAATTTTACCGCCAGTGGCGAGAATGAGAACTGTTTTAAATACTTAAAATGGCGACGTTTTCCTTACTTGAACAGCGCGCAATCATTCGTTACCTGAATTTGCGTGGTGTGAAACCAATTGAAATTCATCGACAGTTGCAGGAGACATGTGGTGATGGAGTTATGGATGTGTCGAAAGTGCGTTCGTGGGTGCGACAGTTTAATGAAGGCAGAACATCGTGTGACAACAAACCGAAACAACCTCGGGCTCGCACAAGCCGGTCAGACGACACGATCGAGAAAGTGGAGAGAATTGTTTTGGGAATCGCCGAATGACTGTTGAACAGATCGCCTCCAGAGTTAGCATTTCTGTGGGTTCTGTGCACACAATCCTGCATCACGACCTGAAAATGCGAAAAGTGTCATCCAGGTGGGTGCCACGAATGCTGATGAACGACCACATGGCTGCCCATGTGGCATGTTGCCAAGCAATGTTGACGCGCAACGACAGCATGAATGGGACTTTCTTTTCGTCGGTTGTGACAATGAATGAGACGTGGATGCCATTTTTCAATCCAGAAACAAAGCGCCAGTCAGCTCAATGGAAGCACACAGATTCACCGCCACCAAAAAGATTTCGGGTAACCGCCAGTGCTGAAAAAATGATGGTGTCCATGTTCTGGGACAGCGAGGTCGTAATCCTGACCCATTGCGTTCCCAAGGGCACTACTGTAACAGGTGCATCCTACGAAAATGTTTTGAAGAACAAATTCCTTCCTGCACTGCAACAAAAACGTCCGGGAAGGGCTGCACGTGTGCTGTTTCACCAAGACAATGCACCTGCACATCGAGCTAACGTTACGCAAGAGTTTCTTCGAGATAACAACTTTGAAGTGATTCCTCATGCTCCCTACTCACCTGACCTGGCTCCTAGTGACTTTAGGCTTTTTCCAACAATGAAAGACATTCTCCGTGGCCGCACATTCACCAGCCATGCTGCTATTGCGTCAGCGTTTTTCCAGTGGTCAAAACAGATTCCTAAAGAAGCCTTCGCCGCTGCCCTGGAATCATGGCGTCAGCGTTGTGAAAAATGTGTACGTCTGCAGGGCGATTACGTCAGAAGTAACGCCAGTTTCATCGATTTCGGGTGAGTAGTTAATTAGAAAAAAAATCGGAGGCCTTAGAACTTGAATGCACCTTGTACAGCTGGTAAACTTCGAATCTGGGAACAGGTTCTGTAACGATTGTAAGGAACTAAGGGAATCGGAGCGGATGATAAGTCGTTTGTCCTGATTACGTCGCATCTGCTCCAGTGCCTTCAGGGTTGCGTGGATCTCCGCTAATAAAACGGTGTACTCATCACGAAGGTGAATCCTGGTGACATGGTCAGGGAACACTTCAGATTAGTCAAGGGAATTTCCTTGTTTGGAGCCATCAGTATACAATACTGAAATACAGAGACTCAAATATAATATCTGACGTACTATCATACTTAAAATTGGCCACGTCTAAAAGAAGCCAACGTAGAAATCAGCTCATACCTCGATGGAAGATATTGAGACCAGCCACACCCTCTCCAAAAGGCAATCTTTTGTGGGAATTCTACAGGGGCTCGTTGCCGATTGCTGGTTACGAAAGTGCCGCTACGAAAATGCCTTTCCGTCGGAGGCCGAACAACGGTATGGTATGCAAGTGAGTATGGTGTGGACGGTGTATTATATTCCTGGCGCATGGGGCTTGTTCTGAAAGCTCCAGTGGCCAACCGAATACCTTCATAGTGCACCAAGTGCAACACCTTTAAGTAAGAGGTGTGACATCCCAAGAAAACCGAAAACCCAAATAAGAATGTCATGATAATTTAAAGTAGGGAACAGTGTTATCCTGACAGACACGACAACTTTGACAATAATATAACACCTTAAAGTTCTGATGAACACCGATTTCAATAATTACTAAGTATGTCATGATATAAAGCTAGAAAAAAGAAAGGTTATTATTAATTAGCTGTCAAACATCTCAGTAATACTTGAAAATCAGTGCGACGGAAGTTAAGTCCAAAGTATTATGTAACGTTGTTTCTTTAATTTGCTATGAAAGCGGTGCTGATAGACAATAAAAGCCGTTTAAAAGCTGTGAGCTGTCTGGGGAAGTTAACCTTGCATTACTGTGCAACTGTTTCACCAGGTATCCTGTCTAACTTACCAAATTCCCAACCAGACTAACGTTAATTATAATCTTTTAATAGTCATACGACAACCGGTGATATCTATATAAAAAAACAGAATTTAAATAAAAAGAAATAAATCAGTTTATATTTGGAAATTTATTTTAACATTGATCATTGAAATTTCAGCATATTAAACGTGAGTCATAACTAAGCTGGTGCCTTATTTAGGACTGTGAAAATGTGAGTTTGTAATCTTATGAAACACATCAAATATGGAGCCAAGATTGGGAGACTGCATACAACACTGCATTCATAAAATAACACACGAAGAACGTTGAAACATATGCAAGAGGAAATTAACCACAACCAACCGATTCAATTTTCACCCAAAGAAGTTACGTTCGTAGCGCAATCCTGTCCGTCATGAAATTACCACACACTGGTATACTGAATTCATACTAACTCTCTGTGAAATCTTCCCGAAAAGAATAGCTGAGGGCTACTTTGATGATTACACCACATGCTTCACGTGGTCAACTTGGTTTACACAAAGAGTGTAACTCCACAATAATTTTGATAATTAAAATAAATTAGATCGAAAAGCAATTTACAAAAGAAAAACCTCGAACTGGTTACTATCTTCTTACTATTAACCTGATTGGTCAAATAATTGTATAAGCACGTGGTACTAGTTTCACAAAGTACACCCCACGTGGGTTGTACATAAAGAAAAGTTGCTATATTGAAAAATATTGTCAAGACGAGATGTTATAATCTCACGCACATTCGCATTTAAGATTGATGATCTTAGTTAGAGTTACTGATCAACACGTGGTTCCACTTTACTCACAAAGTAATGACAAAGCAACTACCGGAATATATTCTGAACTTCACACTCGAATTACACTGTGATGCAATTTAAGATAACATTAGATATTTTAGAGCTAAACTTGAAATAAAGGTGATTAAATTTTCAGTTAGGCTGAACTTAAGAAATCCATTGTCCTACGGACTTAGCAGACACGCGCTTAGCTGGAGATCTTACCACTTCAGACGCTCGCCACAGACCGACTGACCTGGTCCCTTCCTGAGGGTGGCTCACAAATACAAAACGGAAGTGGCCAGAGGGGCAGCTTCCTATACCAACATGACAAGGGACCGACAGGACCATACTAAGGATAGAAACCTCTTTGCTTTTAGAAAGCGTAGCTACCTGTTCCGACGTTGGTCCTACTGTTCTCTAGCAGACAGGCTTGTCTGCTACCCTCAAGCATGCAACTAGAAATACATTTCCTTATTCATCCTCTCACACAGAAGGGAGGGGGGATGACAGTATCTTATCATATACAGCATATAAAAGAAAGCGGATGTAGGTTCCGTATGAGACTGTGTGACATGAATTACATATAAACTGTTTTTTAAAGTGTAGTAGTGTGACAGATCGTTCTTGTTTATGTGTAAAAGTAACACGTTCCACTACTCAGTCTCCTCCCAGATAGTCAGAAACGCCACAGTAAATTTAGAAGAGGAATTTGTGCCGTAAATGACAACAGATTTAAGAAATTAACATGAAAGGAATCCAACAGAGACCTTTCAAATATGCCGGCCAGAGATAACATTTATTGTGAAAGAGAGTTGAGAACGAGGCGAAAAGGAAATTAAAAGAGTCTACAATGCTAGATCATGGAAATGTCGTCGGTTGCTAGCTTGCTATCAAGTCGTGAGAGAGTACCGTTTGTTATAGTACTACAAACGGAACGCTACGAGATTGTTTCTATTCAAAAAAGTACTATTGCGCGATAGAGATGCGCGGACTGTGCTCTCAGTTATTCTGACTTGAGAACTTGAACTGAAGTAATATTCTGATATTGTACGACGAGTTAATGAACTCTAATTATTAGAAATATTATGGTTGGAGTCAACCTTCATCAAAGTGAACAGTTACAACGAAGAATGGACATAGTATCGAAGACTGCAGTACCTGATTAGCGTTGAGTAGGAAACATTAATACAACCACACGAAGATAATACAAATACGCCGATTGTAAAAGTTGTCGTAATTGTCACAATCGCCGAATTGAAAAGAATCCTAATTGGTCTGATCCATCGGTGTGCGTGTGGTGTGATGATTATAAACTAACTGCTAAGAAGGAACAATAAAAATTGTTCGTCAGTAATGGAAATCTCACGTGTCGCCTCCATTATTAATTGAAGTGTGTGATATTTGATGATCAAAATTTATTAACTGTGAACATTTTAATTGAAAGGGTGACTTGATGTATATGAGCATTGAAAGCAGTGTTTTGCGCGAAATAATATTACGACGCACGAAGTCTAGATAGCATTATAGATTATCTCTGAATTTGCGTCGCGCCGTGGTGAACAATTCTGCCTAGCAACGTAACAACAACTACTGATAATGAACTGAAAATGAATTTTTCCTCGCTTCAGTGGTGTGAAACGACGCCGGTGATGAATGATTCACTCAATACTGCAATAACTAACTAACCGGGGCATAGCAAATCATCATAAAACCATAACAGACAATTAAAATCAGCAGTTCGCATCGCTGAGAAGACTGTGTGGGCTCGCAAACGGACTTTCATACATTACGCGAGCAGCAGTTTTCTTTAGAGATTTTCAGGTGCTGTTCCACGTTATCCGACGGGGACAACCATCACGGCGCGTCGCGCCTCCTTTCCACCGACCGAGCTGCAGCAGTAGCGGTTCAACATCAACAGCGACCACAAAAGGGGAGAGCGGACGGCTTCGTACGGGGCTTGTTCTGAAAGCCCCAGTGACCAACCGAATACCTTCATGGTGCATCACGTCAAGCATCTTTAAATAAGAGGGTGTCCGAGACCCGTACACCGTGCACCCATAATTTAGTTGAGATCGCACAAAGGCTCTGTAAAACCGGAACAGACAAGTCCTTTATGCTCTTCATGTCACGTGGCTAAAATGTGTTAGAAAAAGATTTAGAGCCTTAAGGGATCGTTTCTTCCTGTCCTTAATATGTGACAACCATGTGGGTTTACAGTCAATGATGAGGCCCAGGAACCTCACCGTCTCTTTAAAATTAAGAACAGTGTTCCTCATCCTCAGAAACGTTTAAAATGGAACGGGAGCGGTTAAAAGGAACACACACAGACTTCTCCGGTGAAAAATTAATACCACACTTCTGCAAGCATTCATACACACGTTGAAGAGTTAGCTGCAGCTGAAGTGTTGTCGTTGCATGGCTTGAGCAGAACACAGAGAAGTCATCCACATACAAAGACAGAACTTTTCACTACTGATGCTGCTAATAGCTGTGGCAAAGACAGTCAAACATAAAACACTACCTTAAGGGACACCATGCCCTGCTCAAAAGCGATCAGACAGAATGTCACCGACTCGGTAACGAAAATATCGTAGCTAGAGAAAGCACCAACGAAAAATGGGAAGACATCCACGAAAACCCCATTCTTGACGCTGGTTGAGGATAAGATGCCTCCTAGTAGTATCTTAAGTCTTCTCCATTTAAAAAAATATACCTAGAAAATTAAATCAGTGCATGAAAGTCTGTTGCGTAGCCGCCTTCAGGATGACCAGTTTATCAGAGGTAAAATGATGCCTCCTGAAGCAACATTGAAAATGACGTAAGGAATTTCCTGGATTCGAAGATCAAGGCAGCGGTTGACAATCCGCTCCAACGCCTTTCCCACGCAGCTACTGAGGGCAACACGTTGATAACTACTCGGGTAGGTACGGTCTTTCCAAGGTTTTAAAAGAGGAATTAAAATTGCCTCACGTCAAGAACGTCAAGAGCCGGGAAAGTGATCTGACGTCCAAATGGCATTAAAAAGTGCGAGGAGGATAACCTTGTTTCGCCTTGTGAGGTGCCGTAGCATTCTGTAATGGATTCTATAGTGACCAGGGGATGTGTCACAAACCGCAGACAATGCCGAATCCGGGTCTCACTTGGAAAGCAGGCAGTTGTAATCTGGAAGTGCAAACTCCTCGTCTCAGCAACCGCTCTGTGGCGCCGGAAACGTGGATGCTGACTGGCGGTTGCAGTAACTGCGGCAAAACAGGCGCCATCGTCTGGGCAATGTCTCTCGGATTGCTTTGGAGAGTGCCGTTCCCCATAACAGCAACCATGGGGCACCTGCCTCCCCTCCCAGAAATTCTCCGGATGGTCTCCCACACAACGGAACTTTTGGTGGAACGATTAACGTTCAGGAACTGTTGCCACGACCTCTTCTTGCTCTCTCGAATAGTTCGGCGACACTTTGCCCTCACCACCCGAAAAGCTGCAAGGTTCTCTCCAGTTGGCCGGCACTTGAACCTACGCAGAGCCGCACGCCTAGTCCTGACTGCAGAGCGGCATTCGTCGATCGAACCAGAGATAGGTTGCCTCTTCTGTTGTCCAGTGGACAATGGAATGGATGCTTCAGCGGCGCGGTGGATCATTTTGGTAATATGTTCCACCCATTCCTCGACATTGACATGATGTTCAAACTGGGCTAGCTGACCATAAAATGTCCAGTCTGCTCTACTGATCACCCATGGCGGCGGTTTCCTTTTGGATGCCACTCCAGCTGACAGGTGCATCCAAATCGCGAAGAGACAGTTCCTTGCAAGTCGTCGACCACTTCCTATTGAGCAGCGTGGGTAAGGGCTGGAGAACTGAGTGAGAGACAGATGCCAGAGAACGACCCAGCTGCATTGCAGAAGCGCATGCTCTCTTCTGTAGTTAGCAAATATGCACATGACGACATGAGAAGCCTCTCAATTGCTTTACCCCTGGGGTGGGTCGTTGCAGAGCCCCAAAGTCCATTGTGTGTGTTTAAAGCACCATAGAGGATGAAGGGGTGGGGGAGACGTACAAGAAGGTAGTTCAGAGCCCCTTCATGAAGCACTCCCGTCTGCTACTGCTGTACCATAACCTTAAAGTTGAAGGCAGGTCGTGAAATAAAGCTATCTGAATAAAGCAATTATGGTATAAAGCAACAGAGCAGTGTTACCCTCTGAGAGGAATTTTGTTATATTACCCGTGTTGTCCGCAGCTCGTGGTCGTGCGGTAGCGTTCTCGCTTCCCACGCCTGGGTTCCCAGGTTCGATTCCCGGCGGGGTCAGGGATTTTCTCTGCCTCGTGATGACTGGGTGTTGTGTGCTGTCCTTAGGTTAGTTAGGTTTAAGTAGTTCTAAGTTCCAGGGGACTGATTACCATAGATGTTAAGTCCCATAGTGCTCAGAGCCATTTGACCGTGTTGTACCTAACGGGGGTGGCTTATCGGAAGTGAAAGTCAGAATTACGTAAATATTCAGACAGTAACAAATAATGTTTTATCTAGCTACACTGTTTAAAGAATAAAGAAAACGGTCGCCAGCCTAATTAGGCGAGAGAAAGATTAACGTTCTTGTTTAAGAAAGTAGGTACGAGAACTTTAACGGACAAACACAACCTAAATTTTGCCACACACGAGTGCAATGAACTGCATATGTTCACTGTTAACTTTGGAAGCTGACAGAGTAGGACAGACTAATTGCATAAATATAACAGATGACGGAACACACTATTACTTTCAGGGTTTATTCAAACCGAATAAGTTTTATAACATTACTATTAATATTTACTGCAGAATCATAAATTGGACATAGGTTCAGTATTAGTGTTCAAACATTTTCCTAGCTGACATAAAATTATAAATGTAGTTCACTGCAAAATTATAAACTGGTCATAGGTTAAATATGTCTCAACTAAATACTATTCTACTTAGAATGAAGTTAAATGGAATTCACTAACAGGTTACGTCTCACTGTCTTTTGAATAAAGAAATTATTGTTTTCATAAATAATGGTGAAGTATAACCTGTGGATTTTATTACACTATTAATATGCACTTTCAATACCCAAAAGAAATAAGTGCTTAGCAAGCATCCAACTTTCCACATCTGCAATTCAAGACTTTCGCTGCAGTGAGACACAATGTTAACAAATTTTCAAGAAACTGACTCACCTTTTAAAATTTACTACAGGCAGCACTATGATCATTAACTAAGCAAAACTTTATAAGCCTTAGTTTTAAGAACTTTTAATTTTTAAAATGAACAGCAAATTGTCTTTATTACCACAGTCTTCTAGTCACGTTTTCACAAACGCAAATGACACTTTAACACTCATCAACAGTAAATACATTGCCAAACCAGAGTTATTTCATCACCACAGCAATTGCAGTTCATTATTAAACTAGAAATGGATATGGGCCTACTCTTATTTCATGATACTTTCTACACAGCACAAATTTAATTAAAATTCACTTACTTTAAGATTCATACGTTCCTCAGTAAGCAAAGTTGTAGCAGTTGTTGTGAATAATAGTACTCATAGTAGCTTCACCTTCAGTAATGTGAACAGTAAGTAGGGGGCTTCCAATCGGATACACTTTTTATCACACAGTGTGTACAAAACAACATAAACTTCAAAAGCAGTTAGTATATACTTTAATCAAGTAACTTTATGCATTTTGAATAATTTACAATGGGGGCCCTTAATCTTGACTGTTCTTACAAGGCAAGTTGGACACACTTTTCTGAAGCAAATTAAAATCAGTAAGCTTTGATAACAATCTTTCATAAATTTGACTCACCTTATATGTTCTTTCAACAGTTAACACAGCAGATTTTTTTTACTAGGTATTGTATTTCAAATCTACCTTTGAAATCATTTATTTTAACTTACCTCAAGATGACTTGGTAACTGTTCGTCATCAGCACGATCTTTTACTTTTAAAGCTAGGATTTAAGCAAGTAATCTTTAAAACCACAAAACTTTAGACTGAAGCAATTCAATTACCAGGGAGGCGTTCATAAAAGCAACACTTACTCCCTCCCTCAACTTCAACAAAATCCGCAGTAATTTTAGGCAACTTTTTGCACTCAATTTCAAACAAAAATAATCAAAACTTCTTTTTGATTATCAGTTGTCATACTCAGGTCAGCCGGAAATCATTGTTCAAAGGGAGAAGATCCTAAGATGTATCATGATAGGAAACAATTCATGTTAGTAGCACGAATTTAGCATGAGTTACCTTATATTTGCACATACTAAATGTGCTGATCCAACACTTTACGAAAGTTCTACTTCTCCTCTCTGCTTAAGTCACTGCGCAATGTTGGTGGCGAGTACATGATGGCAGGTGGACTTTCCGTTGGAAGTGATATGCTCTGTTATTTTCTTCTTGGCGACGATCATCAGCTTTTATGTAATTTCCAGCAACATAGCAATGTATTAGATCTATTCATTAATTGAAGGCGTTTCCATAATATCTCCAAGCAACGAAAGCCTCACTCGGCACCTGCACAACGCAGCTTCCAATTACTGTATGCCGACTGTATGGTCGCTAGTCTTCGACTGACTCTCGTTTCCACCTATTCTTTCGCACCAACCACGTTTTGCTGGGGCTAACTAAATTTCGTTGCAGAGGGGGAGTACACCAGGTTTTAACTCGGTATAAACGAAAAGTCCTAGGTGTGAATCAGCATATACATAGTTCTGTATTCATACCTTTTACAAAATCCTTTCATCTACATGTATTAGTAAATCAACAAAAAATACATGTAATTAAGCCTCCTCCAAATGATGCAAAGTGTTGTAACGGTGAAGAGAAAACATAGTGCATATCTTTCTACATCTTTATAGCATATCAAAGATTACATACCGAAGACAACATAATTTACGAGCTGAATTCAAGTTCTAAGGCCACCGATTTTTTTTTTCTAAATAACTACTCACCCGAAATCGATGAAACTGGCGTTACTTCTCGACTTTATCGCCCTGCAGACGTACACATTTTTCACAACGCTGACGCCATGATGCCATGGCAGCGGCGAAGGCTTCTTTAGCAGTCTGTTTTGACCACTGGAAAATCGCTGAGGCAATAGCAGCACGGCTGGTGAATGTGCGGCCACGGAGAGTGTCCTTTCATTGTTGGAAAAAGCCAAAAGTCACTAGGAGCCAGGTCAGGTGAGTAGGGAGCATGAGGAATCACTTCAAAGTTGTTATCACGAAGAAACTATTGCGTAACGTTAGCTCGATGTGCGGGTGTGTGGTCTTGCTGAAATAGCACACGCGCAGCCCTTCCCGGACGTTTTTGTTGCAGTGCAGGAAGGAATTTGTTCTTTAAAACATTTTCGTAGGATGTACCTGTTGCCGTAGTGTCCTTTGGAACGCAATGGGTAAGGCATACGCCCTCGCTGTCCCAGAACATGGACACCATCATTTTTTCAGCACTGTCGGTTACCCGAAATTTTTTTGGTGGCGGTGAATCTGTGTGCTTCCATTGAGCTGACTGGCGCTTTGTTTCTGGATTGAGAAATGGCATCCACGTCTCATCCATTGTCACAACCGACGAAAAGAAAGTCCCATTCATGCTGTCATTGCGCGTCAACATTGCTTGGCAACATGCCACACGGGCAGCCATGTGGTCGTCCGTCAGCATTCGTGGCACCCACCTGGATTGCACTTCTCACATTTTCAAGTCGTCATGCAGGATTGCGTGCACTGAACCCACAGAAATGCCAACTCTGGAGGCGATCTGTTCAACAGTCATTCGGCGATTCCCAAAACAATTCTCTTCACTTTTTCGATCATGTCTAGCTTGTGTGAGCCCGAGGTTGTTTCGGTTTGTTGTCACACGATGTTCTGCCTTCATTAAACTGTCACACCCACGAACACAGTTCCGACACATCCATAACTCCATCACCACATGTCTGCTTCAACTGTCGATGAATTTCAATTGGTTTCACACCACGCAAATTCAGAAAACGAATGATTGCACGCTGCTCAAGTAAGGAAAACGTCGCCATTTTAAGTATTTAAAACAGTTCTCATTCTCGTCGCTGGCGGTAAAATTCCATCTCCCGTACGGTGCTGCCATCTCTGGGACGTATTGACAATGAACGCGGCCTCATTTTAGAACAATGCGCCTGTTTCTATGTCTTTCTAGTCCGGAGAAAAAAAATCGGAGGCCTTAGAACTTGAATGCACCTCGTATATAAAACATAATTAATCAGAAAAAATATTTAGGATCTTAACTAAGGTGTTAAAAATTCCTTGAGCTTTATTACTATAAGTGAAATGATTCCGATTATCAGGAGGGCTAGCGTCCCTAATTCGTTTGGAGGGTTGTGTGTGGGTACTCCCAGGTGGTTCATCCATCTCGCAGGGAGGAGAAGAAAAAGGTTTCTTGGGTTCCATCTTGTTCCCGTTAGCAGCTAGGAAAATAAGACTCCACTCAGATAGAGCCCCGCGTGCCTGAGTAAGCCTTGTACAACTGCAGGTTCCCCAGAGCTTGCCCGCTGATGCCTGTTCTACTTCAACAGCCATGCATCTCATTGACGCGCAGCACACCTTGAGATTGAGGGGTTTTCGTTATACTGGTTTTATAAAAGCCTAGCGATTCGGGCGGATAACCAAAGATTCCCGTTCCCTGAGACACACAACGCTGAAAAGCCGCGCCGCACCGTGGTCGCTAAAGCTCGTCCAGAGCTTACGGTGACAGGGGACTGGCGGCGTTTACCAGTCCCCAGCTCGGGAACCCCGGGGTTGCCAAGCCCGTACCCAGCAAACGAGTGCTGACCCCCTGAGAGCGACGGTATAAATGTTGAGCCAGGACTGTGGTACTTCTACTTTAGAGATTATAGTTAACTTCTGTATTTAAATGATGTCAAATATACGTGCACACAGCCGTGGAATACAGCAAGTACCCTGCGAAGTATTTAAAGACAGTTCTGGTTAATTACACTCAGCGGATAGAGGAATACTTGTATTTTATATCCAAAAATAGCTGTCAGAAATTTTCACGAACTTCTAAGAAATAATATCTGTAATTAAAGACATACGCGCGCTTAAACTCCACACCATTCATACGGAGCTAATTGGTGAGCATCGTTTTCGTTTCTGGTTAAATATAATTTCAGGTTAGGCTTGCGATATTATTACGAGGGCGTGTTGAAAAGTAATCCCTCCGAATTTGGGAACTTTTAAGGCTTTGTCAATAAAACAAATATTATTAACACTGTACATCTGTATTATTCATGTCTACATACTTGCAGCCCTCTAGCACTATAGGGCTCCGAATTGTAGCGCATAACATGGCGGTGTGAAGCTAAACTATGTCGGTGCTTGAGAAACAGTGAGCTGGAATCGATTATCGAATTCGAACAGTCCGTCCACACACGCAGCACCCTGTCCTTCAGTACGACAACGGCAGACCACGTACGAGCGCTGCGACATCTGCAACAATGCTGCGCCTTGGGCTCACCTTCATCGATCATCCTCCATGCAGCCCCGACTTGTGCCGTCCGATTTTCATCTGTTCCCACAATTTACAGAACACCTCGAGCACTTCGCTTTGATAATAGTGAAGTGGTACAAGGGAGTTGACGTTGTGGCTCGGACAACAACGTGGAATATCGTACAGTGACGGTATCAGCAAATTGATGTCCCGTTGGGAGAAATGTATTCGTCGCCTGGATGACTATGTTGAGAAATAAATATGCAGACATGAAAAGTAAAAATGAAGGCCGATAATACAATTTGTTTTATACAAAAGGCTTTAAAAGTTTTCAGATAAAAAATAATACAGAAATAATATAAAAAAATATTTGTTGTGTAGTAAAAAATCTTGCGAAGAACTACAAAGTTTAAATTTAAACAGATGTGAATTGGGATTTATATAACCACCGTTCATCGACTGATGCTTTGTTCAATTAAAACGAGCTGTAACCTCGAGATTTTTCGTCTATGAAAAAAATTTGGTGATTCGCTTCAGTATCGAATGCGTTAATGGGACGGGAGCTACGACAGCTGCAGTTAATAGGGGGCGAGAGAGAGTAAGATAGTGCCCTGGACTCAACTGGTGGACACCAAAGGAAACGCATGGTTTTCCGTGAGTTGTGCAAGAATCTGCTTGTATACAAGACTGCAGGGAGTCGTGGCACTTTTCATTCATTGTTAAGTGTTCCGAGTCACCAGGCCACGTCATGCTACACTTCAGACTTCTTCACCTGCCGACGTTTGGGTCCCCTTTACCGAAGACACCACTGGTGCACTGGACGGACGATCGCTGGAGAAACACAACGTCGCGTTCATGTAGAAAAGGCTATTCTCTACGCTTATTCAAGAGAAGGCGTTCAATTAATTCGAAAGTGAAGTTCTATGTACTGAGTTGGCAGAAAATCCTAAGAAATTTTCGTCTTATGTCAAAGCGGTAGGTGGATCAAAACAAAATGTCCAGACACTCTCACGATTCATAAATTATTCCTATAAAGACACAGCCGGTTGTCTGCAGTTTGTCACATTTAATAATATTTCGTCTATCATATTGACAAACTCTCCGTCTTCAGGCCACGAGTGGGCCATCGGGACCATCCGACCGCCGTGTCATCCTCAGCTGAGGATGCGGGTAGGAGGGGAGTGAGGTCAGCACGCCGCTCTCCCGGTCGTTATGATGGTTTTCTTTGACCGGAGCCGCTACTATTCGGTCGAGTAGCTCACCAATTCACATTACGGGGCTGAGTGATACCGAAAAATGGCAACTGCGCATGGTGGCCCGGATGGTCACCCATCCAAGAGCCGGCCATGCCACACATCGTGTAACTTCGGTGATCTGCCGGGAACCGGTGCATCCACTGTGGTAAGACCGTTGCCAGCATATTAATGAGGGACTCAGAATTTGTCAGTTCGTCTGGTGATAACCGTTGGACGTTTACTTGGTACTTAATGCGTGACTAGTAGAGCACTCATACATAGTAAAATGGTATGAATAGGAATGAAGGGGTGAACAGAAACGTAACACCCAAGAAGTTCTATGCTATCGTGTCGAAAGATAAATGAGAATAAAATTACAATATTTATTTGTCTAGGTTTGTAGTGAACCACTCTAATAGGGAAATTATCTACTTCAAGGTGGGTAACACGGACAGAACAAGATTCGTTCATTTTATGGCAAACATCAGATGTAACGCTGAATTTGCTTATTTAGAACTTTTTTTGAAAGTATCTATCTATAAATTGTGGTGTTTTAATTTCAGTACATGGTATATAAATCAGAAGTTCAGTTTGTACAGTATACTTTCATCTGGCCTGTGTTGCCGAAGTTTTGGGGCAAATAAAAACTGTAACCGTCAGTGTTTCTTCAGAAGAAGACCAAGAATGTGATGGATGTGAAGAACCACCAGGCACGGTTCTCATTCTAGGAGATTATACTGCGATTAAAGTACGTGGAAAAAAGTAAGCAGTCATTTACACTGTATGCGTGTAAAATTTGTTATTGGGAAGGCAAACGTTATGTTGATATTTTGAAACAAAGGCCCGATTAAACACGTTCATTTTGATACAGCCATTTTTTCGGTCAAGGAGATGCCGTACGAGATCTTCGTAACTTCTGAGGGTACGACTTATAAATTCAAAGGCATGTTTTTTCAAACTTGGTACAGTGACTTAATATATCAACAAACAGACCATGTTCATCAGTTTAATGTTACGTTAAAGTAATTACTAATATAACAATTTTCATTTGGGAAATAGAATGAAAAACCGCAATTTATGCTGTATTGAATAAAACTTTTTTGAATCTCAAAACCTTTTCTTTTTAATCTCCTTGGTGCAAAACAGATTTTGACTTGTCACCATTCTCCCCACAAATCAATAAAAAGGTAAAATAGAATAGAACAGAAACACTGAGTTTTTATTTTTTATGTTAAAAAGCATGAGCTAGGTTCCAAATATAATGATAGGTTTATGGTACGTTACATGAGATATAATCCCACATAAATTTGATTTTCATATTTCACGTTAATATTATCTTTTTTTTGAAGCTGAAAACTGTTTCTATTCACCCAGTGTTGTGGTACAAGTAGCAGCTACAACTGCCGACTGTAGCGTGCTGTTTGTCACGTATATATGTGTCCGAATTTAAAGTAAACATTTCAGTTGAAAACATGAACACACGTATTGTTTAGTGATTGATTTAGTTGACTGTGGATTTTTTAATTTTTGCAATTAATCTTCCTGCTAATAAGCTTATGAAATTCATTGACTAAAAGAGGAATCTCGCACCTATCTAAGAGATGCTTCTGTACATAAAATGAGCCAAACACATCAAATCACGTAGGATTCCATCAGGAATCGTCCTGTTCAGTGACTGTGAAATGATTATAATCATGTCCGAGTAGAGCAAATAGTCGTATATCAATCTGTATTCTACGTACTCGTCATCAGTCCGTTTAGTAGTGAGAAAGCACACTGAGCTCAGTGTTTCTCGTGCACAGAGCCCGTCTGGACTTTCAGTTATTTTGGTGTGAGTTGGAACTGACAGAACGGTAAGGACCCCTGAGTTTCTTTTGCAGTTTGTCAGATTTATTTATAATTTTAGTGACGTAACTACAGCTATTAAATCGTCATCAGTCCAGTGTTGTATGTGAGGGTACGATTAATGAATATTGACCATTTTCTGTTATAAACGTCATTGTGGGTTGACATCATTTACATACATTCATTCAACCTAACAGACATTCCTCCTGATTATGTATATTAGTGACAGGTAATTCAAAGTTATAGGGATGTACGTTTTGCGCCAGTGCGACCCTGAGTCCTATGACACAGAGACGAGCTACGGACATTATTCATTGGCTGCAATTGATATACAAATTTATTATCGTACCGTTACAGATTTAACTAGACAAGCATCGTATATGAAATTTGTTAAGGCTTCTCACACAACAGCTAAACCACCCGTTGTTATTTGAGCACTGATTGACTGTTTTAAGTACTCAAAAGTGGGTTCAGTTTACCTGTAAAAGGTAGGTGCGCTATCTGTTAAAAGAGTTAGCAAGTGTAATACGGAGCGTATAGATGCAGCGTCGGTAACAACGTTCATCCTACACGGAGCTGTGTTTTTCAGCTGTCGAAGGGCAAGTGAGAGCGATCAATGTCTCAGACTTAAAAACATCCGCGCACTGTTATGAAAGAAGGCCACGAGGTTTCCTTAGTGTAACGTCAGTGTCATCTCACATTGACTTGGAAGATATTGTGCCTCGTGGATATTTTATTTGTCGGACAATTTTGTTGCGTCTTCCCCCTTAGACCATATTGGATTATTTTTACTTAAATTTAACTATACTCTCATCATCATCATCAGTTATCTGCTATATTAGCAGGTCCTTTGCCTCTCCATTTTCTGCGATCCATTGCTTCCTTCTTAAGGCTGCTGTATGTTGTACCGTCCATCATGTCATCCAGTATCTGGAATCTCTTCGTTCCTCGCTTCTTTTTCCCTTCTACATAACCTTTGTAATATCTCTTTATATTCTATGAATTATTCTGATACAATTCTACCCTTGAATGACGTTTACAAATTTTCTATCTCCATACTCGCAGAATCCATGCGCAAAATAGTTTCATACAATAGCTATCCCATGAGCGCATAAGTATTCTTTGTAGTACTCTCTCTGGTGGTTGTTAGAAAAAAAAGTAAGGGAGTTTCCGAGGTTTTCTTCGTGCCGATTAGCCTGTGCTTGGTTTGGAAGAACTGTAATCTGATTATTGAGATTTATAACAAAAGAGAACTGATACGAACTGTACGATTAAAAAGGAAATATACATATAGATTGCTCCTTCATACAAAGGTGTGTATTTCACAATTGAAAATTAATGATATTTATCGATATATTGCGTAGTTGTTAATCAGAAGGGACTTCCGAAAGACTGGATACGAACCTGCATTTAATAATCCAAGAGCTCCATTACTTCTTCGGAAGGTTAAACTTCATCAAAGCCAAATATCCGCTTGATCTGAGGTTTCCCGACTGATTATACAACGCTCCCAAACATTACGAGGCATTTTATTTGTACAGATTAGCAGACTGCCGCAAAGCACGAGTCTGCAGAGAAGAAGAATCATCTCCTGATTTCATTCTAACAAGTAAAATTTCAGAATCATTTTGAGTGACTGAGCTATGACTGTGTTTCCTATCATGAATGATTGATTGCTCGAACGAATTGAGAGCTACAGAATTACGTAGATAGGAGGAAAAATTACACCTTCTAAAACTGTTTTTATCAGTCCGTCATTCTTTCTTAATATATGCCCAATCCAACTTCTTTTTCTTCTCTTTATTACATCTAGTAACTGTCTTTTCTCTCCCACTCTTCTCAGTACCTCTTCATTCTTTACTCTGTCCATCCAACTTATTCTTTCCATCTTCCGCCATGTCCAGATCTCAAAAGCCTCCAACCTTTCTCTGTTATTTTTCCTCATAGTCCATGTTTCAGCGCCATATAGAAGAATACTCCATACGAGACATTTAATGAGTCTCTTTCTGAGTTCTCTGCCCAGATCGCTGCAGAATATTCTCCTTTTCTTATTAAACGCCTCTTTTGCCATTGCTATCCTTGTTTCAATTTCTGTGGTGCACTTCCAGACGGTGTCTATCCTGCTTCCAAGATACTTAAAATTTTGCACCTGTTCTAGTGTTTCTCCATTCAGCACAATTTTTATTTCCTTATTTCCTCCTATTGCCAATACTTTTGTTTTATTTGTGTTAATTTTCATTCCATATTTTTTTCGATTAGTTGCAATGGTGTCCACCAAATCCTGTAATTCTTTTTCCCCTGTGGCTAGAAGGACCATGTCATCAGCAAATCTCAAAAACCCTATGCTTCTTCCTCCAATTTCTACTCCTTTGTCATCTAATGAGCATTGGTCAATCATATTTTGCAAGCACAGGTTGAAAAGAGTAGGTGATAAACAGCATCCTTGTCTTACTTCTTTCCCTAGTCTGATCCAGTTTGTACTTTCCTATACTCCACCAAAGATTAATTTTGTGACGTTAAATTAAATTCTCCATGGACAGCGCCGGTTATCGAAAGAGATACGCACGATTATGGGCATTCAGATATGCAAAATTTTTCTTCTTCGAAAGCACATTGCTTGGAGTTGAATAAACGTGTAGTTGAGACTTACTTTCTTACGTACTTACTTATACTGGCCACACAAACCGCAGCCGGTCCTTGGCCTCGCTCAGTCCAGCCTTCTACATTTTCCTGTCATCTGCATCTTCACCTCCCAGACCCAGCATCTGCCTACATCCCATGGTATTATCTTTCCGTCTCATTCTCGGCCGTCCCAGTGGTCTCTTTCGTCTCTTTCCTTCAGCCTCTCCATCCACTACAGCCTTTATTACCGTGTTCTCCCCTCTCCACCCCACACGTCCCTACCGCCTTAGTCTCTTAATTTTCACGCTCGCTACGACATCAGGCAGTGTGTATAATTGTCTGAGTTCTCTATTTTTCCTTATTCTCCACTGTTCATTTTCTTTCACTGGACCATAATTTTTCTCAGTACTTGTCTCTGTTTTCTTTGTGAGGGTCCATTTCTCACTTGCATAGCACACTTTTGGCTTGATGATGGTCTGATATATTCTTGTTTTTGCCTGCTTAGATATTAACTTCGATCTTATGATGTTGTGCCAAGCACCTAGACATCTTCCCCCAGTTTTAATTCTTGTTACTACCTCATGTTCTACACTCCTGGAAATTGAAATAAGAACACCGTGAATTCATTGTCCCAGGAAGGGGAAACTTTATTGACACATTCCTGGGGTCAGATACATCACATGATCACACTGACAGAACCACAGGCACATAGACACAGGCAACAGAGCATGCACAATGTCGGCACTAGTACAGTGTATATCCACCTTTCGCAGCAATACAGGCTGCTATTCTCCCATGGAGACGATCGTAGAGATGCTGGATGTAGTCCTGTGGAACGGCTTGCCATGCCATTTCCACCTGGCGCCTCAGTAGGACCAGCGTTCGTGCTGGACGTGCAGACCGCGTGAGACGACGCTTCATCCAGTACCAAACATGCTCAATGGGGGACAGATCCGGAGATCTTGCTGGCCAGGGTAGTTGACTTACACCTTGTAGAGCACGTTGGGTGGCACGGGATACATGCGGACGTGCATTGTCCTGTTGGAACAGCAAGTTCCCTTGCCGGTCTCGGAATGGTAGAACGATGGGTTCGATGACGGTTTGGATGTACCGTGCACTATTCAGTGTCCCCTCGACGATCACCAGTGGTGTACGGCCAGTGTAGGAGATCGCTCCCCACACCATGATGCTGGGTGTTGGCCCTGTGTGCCTCGGTCGTATGCAGTCCTGATTGTGGCGCTCACCTGCACGGCGCCAAACACGCATATGACCATCATTGGCACCAAGGCAGAAGCGACTCTCATCGCTGAAGACGACACGTCTCCATTCGTCCCTCCATTCACGCCTGTCGCGACGCCACTGGAGGCGGGCTGCACGATGTTGGGGCGTGAGCGGAAGACGGCCTAACGGTGTGCGGGACCGTAGCCCAGCTTCATGGAGACGGTTGCGAATGGTCCTCGCCGATACCCCAGGAGCAACAGTGTCCCTAATTTGCTGGGAAGTGGCGGTGCGGTCCCCTACGGCACTGCGTAGGATCCTACGGTCTTGGCGTGCATCCGTGCGTCGCTGCGGTCCGGTCCCAGGTCGACGGGCACGTGCACCTTCCGCCGACCACTGGCGACAACATCGATGTACTGTGGAGACCTCACGCCCCACGTGTTGAGCAATTCGGCGGTACGTCCACCCGGCCTCCCGCATGCCCACTATACGCCCTCGCTCAAAGTCCGTCAACTGCACATACGGTTCACGTCCACGCTGTCGCGGCATGCTACCAGTATTAAAGACTGCGATGGAGCTCCGTATGCCACGGCAAACTGGCTGACACTGACGGCGGCGGTGCACAAATGCTGTGCAGCTAGCGCCATTCGACGGCCAACACCGCGGTTCCTGGTGTGTCCGCTGTGCCGTGCGTGTGATCATTGCTTGTACAGCCCTCTCGCAGTGTCCGGAGCAAGTATGGTGGGTCTGACACACCGGTGTCAATGTGTTCTTTTTTCCATTTCCAGGAGCGTATAAGGTTTTGCTGGTTGATGTTGACACCGAGGTACCTGAATGTGCCTGTCTTCTGTATTTTTAGATATCCGATTTTTAGATGGTTTGGTTCTAAGTGAACGCTTCTTCCTACTACAATGAACGTTGTTTTACTTCCATTTATTTATACTTAGACGTACTTTCTTAGCTTCTTCCGTTAGCTCAGTCCCCATTTTCTCCAGGTCTTCCATGTTCTTTCCTATCAGCACAATATCATCCGCAAAAACCAGGACAATAATGGTTTTTTCCTGTGGTGGCTCCTGCACTTTCACATGTTACTCTCCTCAGGGTGTTGTTGAGGGCCAAACAGGGTTGGTGATATAATATCTCCCTGTCTCACTCCTGTTTTTACTTCAAATGCTTCTGAGCGCTCCCCCTGTACTTTCACTCTACACTTTGGTTCCATCTCACACATTTTAGTTAGCTTTATCAGTTTTTCAGGTATCCCACATTCTGCCATTATGCTCCACATTTCCTCTCTTACTGTGCTGTTGAAATCTATAAGCAGGGAAAAGGTATCATGTAGTTGAAACTACTTCACAATATTTGCATAAGGTCATAATAATTCTAAGCCTTATAAAATTTGATGTGTTACTGTATTGTGTCATGCACGCAGAATAACATACCTGTCAATTAATTACAGTGTTTTAAATCTCTGTAATAATGAATCTGAGTATATTGGAATAGATGGCAAGAACATGAATGCGCAGGAGTGGGATACAGCAGCAGAAATAAAAAGATTTCGTCCCTTTTTCTGAGTATTTAGTCACCTCTCAGAAGGCAATACCGCGAGCGTTGAGAGTGTGTGGCAGCTTTGTGAATGTTTCCTAGCTGGTTAGCGTATTGGCCAAAACCAATGGGCACACTTAGCAGAATACTGTTCATGTTTGTTCATTCATCGCATGATAACAGATTTTGTAAAATGTCTCTTTTTCGCTTTTATATGCAAGATCAGATGGACTCTTATGAACGTAGAAACTAGATACCCTACAGGTGAAGCATTAAACTACCATAACGCAGTATCTAGCGCGGGTAATCGATTAATTCATGTAAATGTAGGTAATATGCTCGAACGCAATGTAACCCATTACACTGTTGGTGGAAAACAACAATTCCGTTGCGCACGTGCTAGGATTGATCGAAAATCGAGAAACATGCGACTTTGGTGGTGGAATGCCTCCTGTGTCTGACGCAATCATAGTTTAAACCAAGCAATTCTCTGACCATAAGTTGTACAACGTACGTATTCTGTGCTCAAGCAATCTAAAAATCTGTGCGTTAAGAAATAACAGTGTGAGACTCCATTACTACATGAAGAAAACACCAGTACTAGCGATTCTCTCTGGACGTGTAACTTTATTGCCTGAGACAGACATGCGTCCGTGTTTAGAAACGACAACGAAAGCGTCAGTTAACTATTTCACACCTTGACATTCTTCGTATGCGGAAGATAAATTTCACCGAAAAGTACTGGTTAAAAACAGTCTTGGTTGCGATTGTAGTTTTTCAATTTTCAACGACGCGTTTCGCCTTATTTAGGCATCTTCAGGTTATCTTTTCTAGATGGACGCGAGAGGCACCAAGATCTGCATGACGCGTTCCCGTTCATTAGAAACGAGTAACAGAGTTAGATGGGGGCTCAGGTAGTACAAGATTGTAACCTCCCCCTCACTTATCGACCTATATGACAGTGAAAAATTAAACCGCGTGTACCTAATGGAAATTTGGGAAAAGCAATCGTCACCGAAGTTAATTTGTCGGTAAAGAGGGTGGAAAGGGTTACATCTAAATGAAAGGAAAAATGCTAATGAAACTGGTGGACATTAATTTTGAAAAGGGGTTAAGTTAATAAAATAAATGTGCGGCCGTTACGTTAACAATTAACTAGCAGTAATTAGATATTTGAGATTTGGGGGAAATTACAGTCGCCAGTCCTAAGGACAATTACTGGCTCTGAGCACTATGGGACTCAACATCTTAGGTCATAAGTCCCCTAGAACTAAGAACTACTTAAACCTAACTAACCTAAGGACATCACACACGCCCAGGCCCGAGGCAGGATTCGAACCTGCGACCGTAGCAGTCCCGCGGTTCCGGACTGCAGCGCCAGAACCGCTAGACCACCGCGGCCGAGGACAATTACTATAGTAACTGAAAAAGAAAGGTTATTACACATATAATTAGCACTAGAAGCGTGGCAACACGTGCAGTGTGAAAACTGAAAGTTTGTCAGAAGTAATAAATTTCGCTACACTCTGATTTAATTTAGCAAAAGAATTAATAAAACAGGAAAATCGAAAGTTAATTTAGTAACTGAAGTTATTAGTGAGCTTTCTTTCTGTAGCACATCGAAATTCAGTAAAATACGGTTAGTCTTGGACTACCTCAACAATCATTTCAAAAGCTACTTGAATCTACGCAATTTAGAAATAAGAGATTCAACTTTGAACTTGAATTAAATGATTCTGAACAATTAACAGTAGCAAAATTTAGTACATACCAAGCTGAACTGCAGTCACAGGTAAGCTAAAATACGGTAAGAAAACTCGCACTCTTAATTTGTGCTTGTGTAATCTGAATATTGTAGCCAGCTATGAATACCTTAACTGAACTTTGAAATTAAAGCAGTGAAACGATGTTACTTTCATGCTGGCGTCTTAATTTCAACGACACTCGGGTTCATTCCGGAAAAGGAAGGGACCCTGCTTGGTAATGCAATTGGGACAATGAGCAACAAAGTTTCATGCTAAGTTGCTGTAATTTTGTGATGCAACAATTTTAAAAGTTTGAAAAGCTGAGGTCTGCCATACAGTTCTAAAACTTTACGTGCTTCCAGTCTTCCTTGTTGGATGATTGAAGGTTTGAAGCCGTCGATCGAGGAGGTGGCGACAGTCACTCATTGTCGGCCGTCGCTGTTGCAGAAGCTGGATGTTGGCGCGCCTTCTTCTCGATACGGTCACCAGACGAAACGGGCTCTTGATGTGCGCCAGCTAATGCTTCCCGTCCGCGACACCGTGTCAGAAACTATCATAGCAAGTCGAGCGCAATTACATGCTGCCAGACCCCGAAAGCGCGGCAACTCGCGGGAGCGTCATACAACACACCTGCTCCACTCGCTACTCCAGGCAGACTCCCTTTGCTCTGCCCTCGCTCCACGAGGCAGAGTTAACACTACCAAAGATCCTACACACTTTCATTCTTCACACGACCTATCGCTGTAATCGTTTGATAGCAGTTTTCCCTAGGCAAGACCCAGCGTAAAAATACAAATAATATTTACGAAACAAACCAATTATACATCGACATAAATGCATAAATATGTATATACAAATAGTAAAACAATTACAATATGTAACGACACAGAAATGTCATATATTCAGGTAACAAAAATAAGGAAAAAATTTGCAGTGCAATAGATGGAAATAGGAGGATATGCATTTCCGGCGTTACAAGATGCCTAAATAAGGCGAAACGCGTCGTTGAAAAATAAAAAACTAAAATTGCAACCAAGACTGTTTTCAACCAGTACTGTTAAGCACTGGTTTTCTGTATGCCACATATGGATTGGAAGAATTTGTTCAAAATTT
Organism: Schistocerca cancellata; assembly: GCF_023864275.1. Classification (NCBI taxonomy): domain Eukaryota; kingdom Metazoa; phylum Arthropoda; class Insecta; order Orthoptera; family Acrididae; genus Schistocerca; species Schistocerca cancellata. Next base: position 7,442,888 of record NW_026047103.1, read on the forward strand.
TTCTAGTTTACTGCAGAAAGATTTTTGGATTATTGCTTTCCTTTTGACTCGGTTATCCTATAAACACATCCTGGCAATCACTTACTGCGAGGAAGAGTGGCCACTAAAGACATTAGTTGAATTCGGTACAATGCGCTAAGCCTCTAAAACGAATTACAACCGACACTGAGAGCGCTATTCGCATAAATTAAACAGCATAGAGCCAGACTTCCGCCAAATGCTGGAAATGTGAAGTACGATTTGGCACAAAGCCTTATCCGCCTGCATTAACAGCTCCGCCGCAGCAGTGGAGCTCGGCTTCGTAGTGTTGCTCCGGTAGAGAAGCACTCGGCTTTCTCTCCTCGAGGGAGCATCTGTCGTATTCCTGCTGGCTACTGCTTCCGAGTTGCAAATCGCTCTTGGTCCCGACAGGCGCTCTGTTGGCTGTTGTTTGAGTTTAATCGGCTTTAAATTCTCAACAACTCAGAGTTCGCTCCCCACTGCAGATAAATTTCCATCTCACGGAAAATGTTTCCCTGCAGTAGCTTGTACGTCATAGAACAAGCGCATTTTGTACTCGACGAGTATTGTACTTGCGTGCTAAAGGGTAATTCCCGCGAATACCCCACGTTAAGTACATTCTTCTAGCACGACAGTTGGTTCTAATCATATACAGGGTGAGTCACCTAACGTTACCGCTGGATATATTTCGTAAACCACATCATATACTGACGAAGCGATTCCACAGACCGAACGTGAGGAGAGGGGCTAGTGTAATTGGTTAATACAAAGCATACAAAAATGCACGGAAGTATGTTTTTTAACACAAACCTACGTTTTTCTTAAATGGAACCCCGTTAGTTTTGTTAGCACATCTGAACATATAAACAAATACGTAATCAGTGCCGTTTGTTGCATTGTAAAACGTTAATTACATCCGGAGATATTATAACCTAAAGTTGACGCTTGAGTACCACTCCTCCGCTGTTCGATCGTGTGTATCGGAGAGCACCGAATTACGTAGGGATCCAAAGGGAACGGTGATGGACCTTAGGTACAGAAGAGACTGGAACAGCACATTACGCCCACATACTAACACCTTTTTATTGGTCTTTTTCACTGACGCACATGTACATTACCATGAGGGGTGAGGTACACGTACACACGTGGTTTCCGTTTTCAATTACGGAGTGGAATAGAGTGTGTCCCGACATGTCAGGCCAATAGATGTTCAGTGTGGTGGTCATATGTACCTTTTGTACCGTGATGTGCCTACAACCCCAGAGGATATGAAACAACGTATTGTGGCAGCCTGCGGCGACATTACACCAGATGTACTGCGGCGTGTACGACATTCATTACGCCAGAGATTTCAATTGTGTGCAGCAAGTGATGACCACCACATTGAACATCTAGTGGCCTGACATGTCGGGACACACTCTATTCCACTCCGTAATTGAAAACGGAAACCACGTGTGTACGTGTACCTCACCGCTCATGGTAATGTACATGTGCGTCAGTGAAAAAGACCAATAAAAAGGTGTTAGCATGTGGGCGTAATGTGCTGTTCCAGTCTCTTCTGTACCTAAGGTCCATCACCGTTCCCTTTGGATCCCTACGTAATTCGGTGCTCTCCGATATACACGATCGAACAGCGGAGGAGTGGTACTCAAGCGTCAACTTTAGGTTATAATATCTCCGGATGTAATTAACGTTTTACAATGCAACAAACGGCACTGATTACGTATTTGTTTATATGTTCAGATATGCTAACAAAACTAACGGGGTTCCATTTAAGAAAAACGTAGGTTTGTGTTAAAAAACATACTTCCGTGCATTTTTTTATGGTTTGTATTAACCAATTATACTAGCCCCTCTCCTCACGTTCGGTCTGTGGAATCGATTCGTCAGTATTTGATGTGGTTTACGAAATATATCCAGCGGTAATGTTAGGTGACTCACCCTGTATATTCGCCGAGTGCACATCTACATCTTTCGCAAAAACTACTTCTTACAGTGAATTAATTCACGTGCGTAAAGCAGCCAGCATCAAGCTCAGATTGGCCAGAACATTATGTGTTAGTTCAGTTTCTACACGAAATAGCAACACCTGTATATGTGGAAATTTTACAGTCTTTTGGTATGTTGTTTGGAAACTGTTGCCACTGCGTCTACTCCAGTTCACGCATTTACTAGAAGCTATGATGCAATGGTATTGGAGTTATGACGCTACTGTACTCTGGATAATATCTGAGTTGTACTATATTTCTATTCCCGCACATTAACTATAACTCATAATCTGTGTATGCTATAAGAACTCGCCATATCACAGCGAAATTGTCTGATAGTGGCAAGTCGTCAGGAAGAATATTGACCTAGTAACAGATTTCATGATGCCTTATCTAACAACTCATAAACATACGGAAGCCCATGGAGGATATCCACCGCCTGTGTGTGTTCCGCAGAGTATGTGTCGATCTAGAGTTCTCCTGGGAGACGCAGTTTCGTATATGATCTTCAGTGTAAGTACCAGAACGTTTGGTCGATTTGATTAGACGATCCACATCTCTTCTCCATTGGAGTGTTGCCCTGAGTACTCAGCTATACAGTGAGCTGGTGGTGTCAATGGTCCAGCGACGCCTTCCTGGGGAATGTCGTTCCCAACAACGACCGATCAACAGGTTGATTTCTGGCACTTCAATACGAGCCTCACGTGATTGTATTTACATTTTTTCTTTAAAGTACGTTCCTTTAATGTTACCCACATTACAGAGTGACATTTACTATATGCTTATGCAAAATATCTCACATGATGCTACTGTATACTTACATAACAGAGTAAGTTTCACTACATGCTCGTGTAATGTATGTCACATAATCCTATTTGTCTGGAAATACTTCAACGCACGTACTGCATCCGTATTCATTTATGGTGAAGTGTAACATACAGTTGTGAGTCAAAAACATTATGACCAACTGAGATTTTCACTCTGCAGCGGAGTGTGCGCTGATATGAAACTTCCTGGCAGATTAAAACTGTGTGCCCGAACCGAGACTCGAACTCGGGACCTTTGCCTTTCGCGGGCAAGTGCTCTACCAACTGACATACCGAAGCACGACTCACGCCCGGTCTCACAGCTTTACTTCTGCCAGTATCTCGTCTCCTACCTTCCAAACTTTACAGAAGCTCTCCTGCGAACCTTGCAGAAGTAGCACTCCTGAAAGAAAGGATATTGCGGAGACATGGCTTAGCCACAGCCTGGGTGATGTTTCCAGAACGAGATTTTCACTCTGCAGCGGAGTGTGCGCTGATATGAAACTTCCTGGCAGATTGAAACTGTGTGCCCGAACCGAGACTCGAACTCGGGACCTTTGCCTTTCGCGGGCAAGTGCTCTACCAACTTAGCTACCGAAGCACGACTCACGCCCGGTCTCACAGCTTTACTTCTGCCAGTATCTCGTCTCCTACCTTCCAAACTTTACAGAAGCTCTCCTGCGAACCTTGCAGAACTAGCACACTCCGCTGCAGAGTGAAAATCTCATTCTGGAAACATCACGCAGGCTGTGGCTAAGCCATGTCTCCGCAATATCCTTTCTTTCAGGAGTGCTACTTCTGCAAGGTTCGCAGGAGAGCTTCTGTAAAGTTTGGAAGGTAGGAGACGAGATAGTGGCAGAAGTGAAGCTGTGAGACCGAGCGTGAGTCGAGCTTCGGTAGCTCAGATGGTACAGCACTTGCCCGCGAAAGGCAAAGGTCCCGAGTTCGAGTCTCGATCCGGGCGCACAGTTTTAATCTGCCAGGAAGTTTCATTATGACCAACTGCTTAAAAGCTTGTCTGTCCGTCCTTGGAACGAAATCCATCAATGATTCTGCGTATGAGGGATACGACAGTTTTTGGTAGGGATGTGGAGGCGCATGGAATCAGATGTCTTAGCACAGGTCTTGTACTTTGCATAAAAAATGGGCCGCTAATTTACATACACGGCGATGGCGCTCAATGGTGATACAGATGGGTTCCATAAGAGTTGCATAAGGCGAATTTGGTCCTTTAGACATCAACTTGAGTTCACTAATGCTCTTCAGACCATTATGGTACGCTTCTGACTCGGAGGCATGGACGATTATGCTGTTGGAAGATGACATCGCCATAAGGGAAGACATCAAGCATGAAGGGATGCAGGTGTCTCGGAGCTGTCAGCGTGTCTTCGATCACTATCACGGGTCCAAAGCAACCGCAGGAGAGTGTTTCCCACAGCACAGTACTACTCCCACCAGCCTGCGTCCGTAGCGCGATGCACATTTCGAGCCGCCATTCACCTCGATGACGGCGTTTGTGGAGGCGACCAGCGTCCTAGTGTAGCAAAAATGTGATTCACCCGAAGAGCTGAAACGTTTCCATTGATCGACGGTCGAATCCCGATGGTCCCACTGCAAATAGTAGATGACGATGTCGTTGGGTCAACATGTGAACATGTAGAGGTGGTCTGCTGCGGACCTCCAACAATATACGATGAACGGCATTGTGCTGTTTCGGCTGATATGCTACACTTGTCCTATTTCACAGAGCAGGAAAGCCTCTAACGCAACGTTCTGTCAAGAGTCGTGGATGTCCAACCATTTAGCGCCTAGTGGTGCTTTCACTGTCCTTCTACCTCTCTCCGTAGATGCTCACGACAGTAGCACGTGACCGTCGACTATTTTCGCCGTTTCGTTCACAGGCTCTGCGTAATAATAATCTACCCACTGTCACAACCCTTTATCTCAAAGGATTTCCCCATTTGCAACCCTTACATTCGCTAGGGTGACCCCCGTCCGTGCGTACTCCGCGTACATACTTTTGTCACTGCGTCACGTTGCCGCAACGTCACCTGGCGGCATCCAACGTTGCCTTGGGCAGCAGTCAAAACGTTTTGGCTTATCAGTGTATTTATATTTACGTTGCTTAGTTCTCTAAAGCATATTATAATGTTATCTTATCTGTATTGTTTTTTTATAATAACTGTTATCCAACATATTTTTCTTTGAAATGTATGTTTACATTTTCTGGATTACATGACTTTAATTCTGTATATTTTTACTCTAAAATGCACTCTCCTTGTCATCTATAGCACAAAATAATACGTACTTTGTTTTTCTATATTGTGTGTCACATACTCCTATTTATTTACTCCTACTCATTTACTCTGATGCCAACGGTTTTGCCGCAGCGTTAACACCGGTTCCTGTCAGATCGCCGAATTTAAGCGCTGTCGGACTGGGCCAGCACTTGGATTGGTCTGCGCTGAGGATGACACGGCGGCTGGTCGGTAACGTTGGACCTTTATGGCCTATTCGGGGAGAGTTTAGTTTTTTTATTTACTTTGATGAATATATCTACATATATGTTCATCTGTGATGATAGGTAACGTAGTCATAAGTTGCACAGACCTCTACAGCAGAGTGTTACATCCACCTGCCTATAGTAACTTCAATGAGTTCATGTCTTTCCAGCGAAATGGTTTATTCATACTTCTCATTTTGAACTGCACTTTTTTGTTTTTTCATCAGCATCACTATCCGGAACACTCTTTGAATGAAAATATTCGTTATCTTCTTGCATAGGTACACTTCATTATTTTACTATTTCTGAAATGTATTGCTTATATATCAACTGTTATTAACGTTGTCTGCTGAATCTACGTACAGTAATTACCTGTTTTCTGTGTCTACGTTTTATATGAATGCACCCAGCCATACCACCCTTCCTTCATACCCTGCTAAATCTATACGCTGCAATATCACTCGTGGAAAAATTCCTGTAGTAGTAGTTGATGTTAGAGCTGAACCTGGTTAGGTTGAAGTCAGCTGATAGGTATACCTGCTTAAAGGAAGTCCTTCTAACTAAGGGCTCACCTTCCGATGATGTAATGTTTCCAAGTAGAGAAGGAATTAGCCTGTTTCATCAAAATATAAGAGGTATCAAAGATAAAGTTAGTGAACTGCTTATAGATGTCGACTCTGAAATTTTTGTTATATCAGAGCATCATTTAAATAATTTGACAATTCAGAGGCTTCCTTTAACAGGATACAGATCAGCTGGCTGTTTTTCAAGGAGTTCCTTGTGGGGTGGGGGAGTGGCTATGTACGTAAAAAAACAGTATTACATTAGAGTCTACAGACGTATCACGACACTGCACTGAACAGATATTTGAATGTTGTGCAGCATTAGTTAAGTTTAGTGAAGCTAAACTTCTAATTCTTGTTGTTTATAGGTCCCCTAAGTCCGACTTCAGAGCATTTCTGCTCAAGCTAGAGAGGGTTCTTTATTCTCCTTGTAGGAAGTACCAGGAATTAGTTATATGTGGTGACTTCAATATTAATTTTGTATATGATGGTGCAAGAAAAAGGATGTTGGTAGATCTCCTAAATTCATATGAACTGATACAGGTTGTGTTTTTTCCAACTAGGGTGCAGGAGAACAGTAGCACAGCCATAGGCAATATTTTTAATTCATTCTTCATTACTAGATGGGCATTCTGTTAGTAAAAGCGTGAATGGCCTTTCAGACCACGATGCACAAGTTTTAACGCTATTAGGCTTTAGTACTCAAACAAATGCCACAAATAATTACAAACTATTTAGGAAAGTTAATCCAACAGCAATAGTTTTTTTAAACCTTGTCAAGGAACAAGAGTGACGGGATGTTTATAGTGCCGATAACACAGATGATAAATACAATGCTTTTCTTAACGAATTTCTCGTGCTTTTTGAGAGTTGCTTTTCATTAGAACGTTCTAAACCGGGTACTAGCAGTAATAGGCAGCCCAGGTGGCTGAATAGTGTAGCGGCAGTTATATCAACATGTTAGAAGTAGCCACGATCAAGCTACAGTAGCCCATTACAAACAGTATTGGAAGGTGCTTAAAAATATTAGGAAGGCAAAGAGTATGTGGTATGTAAATAGAATAGCTAAAGCACAGGATAAAATTAAAACCATATGGTCAGTTGTGAAGGAAGTGTTTGGTCAGCAGCACAAGGTCGACGATATAAAGTCAGTTCGCAGTAAAAATATTTCTGTTACTGATAAATCAGATATATGTACAGTGTTTAACAATCATTTTCTGAGCATTGCTGGTGAATTAAATAAAAATTTAATTTCTACAGGAAATCATATCACTTTATTGGCAAATGCCTTTCCGAAATTGGTGCCTGAAATACTTCTCTATGATACAGACAAGAGGGAGACTGAGTCAATAATTAAGTCACTGAAGACTAAGGACTCTCATGGTTACGATGGAGTGTCTAGCAGATTATTAAAGTACTGTGCTGCACATGTTAGCTCTGTATTTAGCCATATTTTTAATTTTTCCTTTAGGAATGGTCAGTTTCCTGAGAGATCAAAATACTACGTAGTAAAGCCGCTTTATAAAAACGGAGAAAGGGATAATGTAGATAATTTTAGACCTACTTCTATGCTATCAGTGTTTTCAAATGTTATTGAAAAGGCTGTGTGTGTAAGGATAATTGTTCATATTATATCACATGATTTGCTATCAAATGTACAGTTCGGCTTTAGAAGTCGTTTAAGAACTGAAAATGCTATATTCTCTTTTCTCTGTGAGGTACTGGATGGGCTAAACAAAAGGTTTCAAAAAATTGGCATAGTTTTTGATTTAACTAAGGCAATTGATTGTGTTGATCACAACATTTTGCTCCAGAAGTTGGACCATTACGGAATATGGGGAGTAGCTTACAATTGGTTCAGCTCTTACATTAGCAACAGGCAGCAAAATGTCATTATTCACAATGTTGACAACGGCTGTGATGTGCGGTCTGAATGGGATACTGTCAAGTGGGGGATGCCCCATGGATCATTGTTGAGGCCACTCTTGTTCCTTATTTATATTAATGATATGCCATCTAGTATTACAGTAACTCTAAAAAATTTATGTTTGCTGATGACAGTAGCTTGGTAATAAAGGATGTTGTGTGCAACATTGGCTCAGTTCCAAATAGTGCAGCACATGACCTAAGTTCATGGCCTTAAGAAAATAAACTAAAGCTAAATCACAGTAAGACTCAGTTTATTACAGTTTCTAACGCACAATGAAACAAAACCTGACGTTTTAATTTCACAGAACCGGCATATGATAAGTGAAACTGAGCAGTTAGAATTTCTAGGTGTTCAGATAGATAGCAAACTGCTGTGGAAAACCCACGTTCAGGATCTTGTTCAAAGACTTAATACTGCCATTTTTACAACTCGAACGGTATCATAAGTGAGTGATCTTTCGACACGAAAATTATTCTACTTTGCTTATTTTCATTCGCTTAAGACGTAAGGTACTATATTTTTGGGTAACTCTTCCCATTCTAAAAGGATATTTTTTGGTTCAGAAACGGACGGTTCGGGCAATAAGTGGTGTAAGTTCACGAACCTCTTGTCGACCTCTGAACACGAGTCTGGGTATTTTGACATTGGCCCCTCAATACATGTATTCCTTACTATAACTTCTTGTTAACAATATTAGCTTACAGAATGAGATTTTCACTCTGCAGCGGAGTGTGCGCTGATATGAAACTTCCTGGCAGATTAAAACTGTGTGCCCGACCGAGACTCGAACTCGGGACCTTTGCCTTTCGGGGGTAAGTGCTCTACCGTCTGAGCTACCGAAGCACGACTCACGCCCGGTACTCACAGCTTTACTTCTACTTTTAATATTAGCTTAGTTACAAGAATAAGCAGCTTTCACTCGGTTAATAGTTGGCAGTAATCAAACTTGCGTTTGGTCGGACTTCCTTAACTCTTGTGCAAAAAGGTGTGCAGTATAGTGCTGCATCCATTTTCAATAAGCTACCTCTCGAATGCAAAGATCTTAGAAGTAATCCACGCGCCTTCAAATCGAAACTGAAGAGTTTCCTCATGGGGCACTCCTTCGCCGGCCGCTGTGACCCATAGAGCTCAGAGCCATTTCGGTGACTCCTTCTATTCCGTCGAGGAGTTCCTTGAAAAATTAAGCTAATTCTTATTCTATTGATGATTGCGTTTACTTAAAGCCATGGACTGACATTTTTTGGGTTCATAAACATTTATTTTTATCTGTTATTGCTTTTATGTTTATGAATTTGTTATTCCACAATTCCGGACGTTTTTTGCCTTTTGCTTCTCGCAAACGGCGCATAACGTCAAGATAATACTTATTACTGACCGTACGACCTTGAGGCAAAACTTAATGATGCACAACGCCGTGGTAATTGACAAAAACAGTAGGCAAAACTTCCACATTTGATCGAACTTGGCGTACTTTTTTCGGTCTTGGCTCTCCGGGATGCTTCCACTGGGACGATTGGGCTTTGGTTTCGACGTCATAACCTTAAACCCATGTTTCGTCACCAGTTATGACTCTTTTGGGCAAATCAGGATCATCACTGACGTCATTCGAGAGCTCCTGAGCGATGTTCATGGGACGGTTCTTCTGTTCACAATTGAGAAATTTTAGAACAAACTTCGCTGACACACGTCTAATTCCCAAAACATCCAAAAAAATTGCTTGACACGAGCCGACCGATATGGCAGCATCCTCAGCAACTTTTCGTACGGTAATTCGACGATTTTACAAAGCCATTTTCTTCACAACTCCGACGGTTTCATCTGTTGTTGAGGTGCTGGGGCGTCGTGAGCGAGGTTCGTCGTTGGCATTTTGTCGGCCATCTTGGGAGAGGTTGTACCACACACAAACATTTTTCTTTCTTAGTGCAGACTCACCGTATGCCACTGTCAATATTTCAAGTGTTTTAGAGCACTTGATTCCATTTTTCACACAAAATTTGATGCAAGTTCTTTGCTCCATTTTTATAATAGCCGAAAACCGCCAAGCGCATAAAAACACGTCTAAACTTATCTGTCAAAAACAAACGAAGTATACTGTACATTTGAAATTGTCAACATTAGTTCGAGACGTGCCAACATAACAAAAAAAATCGACAGTCGAATGTACGTTGCCAGTTTGAAAAGTTACCTTAGTTTTTGAACTGCCCTCGTATGCCTGGACATCCATTTCACTGGAGAAATAGTGTTTACTGTTCTTTGAAAACGCTTTTATCGGCAAACACAAGAGAGTCTTTGAGTCTGGAACAGGATTCGTCGATTCTGACCAGTTTAAAACTTCAACACACGTGTATTTCGCCGCCTCGTAGTTTCTCTACTGTAGCGCTGTACATGCATTTTCACCGTCATGTAACTTGCTCAGCGGTATACACGGTGAGTTTACGACGTGGGAGCCTAAATTCCAGTGAGTCATTAGGTTTATTTGCACCTAAGCATTTGTCAACAAAAATAAAATAGGGAACATACAACGTTCATTATAAATGTCTTAACATTGTATGTATCAACAAGAAATAAGAGACGACAGATTTACCTCAGTCAGAAAATAGCGTCTTGATGGATGCTTTGTTATTACGCCTCACTGCTTTAATTAAACTCATTATTTGAGGGTTTGACATATTTAGAGAGTCCTGCTATGGTATGGGCTATAGGTTTAGATGACATACATCCACACCAAGTTTGAAACCAAGTGCTATAGTATAAACACTTAATTTACTTGGCAACATACTACAGTAGAAGATGTAGACTCAAACTGTAATATAAGTGGGAGACGATGTCACACACATATGATTTAATAAATATACGACACTAAATTTCATCTATAAGGGAATGTTTTGGAGGAGGAGGTAAGAGTATGTTTCAGTAACATGCATCTGCACGATTTTTCTAATCAAACAGGAACTGCTATTTATTGTAAAACGTTCGTACATAGTCATTAATGGCTAGCTAAATGTGTACCATTTATACAGTACTATTTACTTACTCATTTAAACACAGATTTAAACAATTGGTCTAATACCAATTTCATATACTTCACAATACGATGATTCTTAAATCTTAACATTATGGTTAACAATTAAATGCATAGACCCACCACACACCCCCTAGTTTCAATGAATCCTTTATTACCACGTTAGTTTGAGTACTGATCATATATCGCTATAAAATTTATGTGCTTCAGAATACGAGAAAACACTTTCTCTGACGGCAGAGTAATGGGAATGGTGAATTGCTGAGCATAAACAGAACAATCCTTTTAACATAATTATTTACGATAGGGGTGAAGTTCGGCATTAACAAAGATGAGCAATACTAATTCGATACGGAAGCCAGGTTCAATAAAAGCAATTACAAACCTTTAAGTCCATAGAAACACCCCAAATGACGAAAAAAATAAATTGCACTTTCTATTATTGTACAGAGAATTCCTTTTTTCTGTTTCAATCCTAAAAAACTGTTTGAACTTTATAATCATTAACAAATCGCCCCAGAGAAACTTGCTGGGACTTAGTTTCGGCTGTTTGGAAAAGAATTTTACAAAGACCACAATGTGGATACACGTGAAACAGAAAACATCTTTGAAGCTACCGGAATATCCAACTTCCATACCCGTTTTAAAATAAGAAAGTGAGCATTAGCTAATGGAAAAGCGCAAGTAGTCAATCACCTGAGCAACCAGGGGCAAATAAGAAACAAATAAAAGGGCTGAAACACACGGGTTAAGCAATGAATGATAACTGGCTTGAACTGAGCCCACGACACGAATGGTTCCTCGATTCAGTACAGATTCTAAGACATTTACTCAAAAAATACATTAAACTGAATTGACATATAAATGGAAAATATCACACGGACCGTTTAATCTTAATTGGCAATCAGAAATTTTAGAGGTACCCAAACACGTAGGGTACACGCACCAGTAGTTCAGGAAAAGGCAAATCTTTCTAGTTTAAAGCTGAGTGACAGTGGAAAAAATTTTAAGACACTTAAACCTAGAAAACACATGCACTAGTAATGCAGGTAAAGACAAATCTTTATACATCAAGGTTAACAGAGGGAAAAATTTTCTATAGATATCTAAATCTATAATACACGCGCACCAGCAGCGCAGGTGAAAGCAAGTCTTTCTAGGTTAGGTACTCACAAACAGGGCAAGGTGAAATCGAAGCACTCTTACAATCAAATAAATATTTAACTCGGGCGTCATTATTGGCGGTATGGTGGGCCACGTTATGGGCTTCGGTCAAAAAAACGGCCAGCAGTATAAACCATATCAGCTTAGCGCAAGAACGTGAATCAAAATTTAGTAGCAGAAGTAGAGGGATTTCTTTAATCTTGGGACACTGTACCGCACAGAAGAAATGGTGTTCATTGCTACTCCTGCCTCAGGCCTAGGAGGATCATGTACGCATCAAGCCGGCACCCCTTAAACTTAGCCATTAGGAGAAGGCCCAGTCGAACTCCATTGCGTGGTCCGCTACCGCACGGTTGGAGGGAAGCCTTCACCTTCCAAGAGACGTAGGGTCGCTCCGCAAAGTAAACATTCCCAATGCAAGTGCAGTACTGTGTCGGTCCACCTCACGTACTGTAGTATGCTAGAATCCTTTCTGCCGTACCATCCACCTGGTGGTAGAGACTGTGTTGTACTTAGCCATACCGCCTACGATTGTCTTGTTGGCGACGAGCGTTCTGTGGCGACACACTTCCAGTTTCAACCGGTCACAAGCATCTTCTGTTGAGTTAATGTCAGCAGGTACCACAGGCCATTCCGTTACCTTCACTCGTTGCTCCTGAATGAAGATGTGCTCATGCGTTATCGTTAATACTGAGACAGACATATAGCCGACACTTGTTGATGTTCAAAATGTCGGAATGTGGGAGAATTCCGCAGGGACCAAACTACTGAGGTCATCAGTCCCTAGACTTAGACACTACTTAAACTAACTTATCCTGAGAACAACACACACACACACACACACATGCCCGAGGGAGGACCCGAACCTACGGAGGGAGGGGCGGCGTAATTCGCGACATGGCGCCACAAACCGCGCGGCTACTCCACGCGGCACACTTGTTGATGGCCCAGCACTGAAATCTGCAGAAATTTGCGGAAAATTTGCACTCCTGACACGTTGAAATTTCTGTTCACTCGTCGTTGGTCCCGTTCTTGAAGAAACTTGAGCCATGCGTGGCTCGTGTTCCCGCCATCATGTATTTTACACCCTTCTTTTAACGTACTTCCACCTACGTTAATTTAAATTACTGCTGTCACTGAGTTGCTGCTTTGCCTGACTGCCAGCGGCGTTAGCAGCGTGTATCGATATATCCCCCCTCGTAGTACCTTTGCTCGACTGCTATTACTTCCCGGTCGTTGTCTGTCGTTAGGCAGTTCGTCGTGAGTTCAGGTCTGCCAGTCAGTTGGAACGCGTCTGGAGCGCAGTCCGGACCTGCCAGTCGGGCAGTTGCACTGCGGCACTAGTGCAGTCGGGTTGGAGCAGCAGAGAGGTCTGCGCCGACATGGCTCGCCCGACCATTGCCGCCACGCATCACTTGAGCCGGGCCACTGTCTTGGTGGATCGTCGGTGGGTCGTCCTACCGGACGACGCGTTTGGGCTCGCCGATCGTTCATGAGTCGGCTGTGTGTGTGTGTGTGTGTGTGTGTGTGTGTGTGTGTGTGTGTGTACATCGGCTCCCGATTTGTCTTCTACATCTACATCTACATTATTACTCCGCAATTCACATTTAAATGCTTGGCAGAGGGTTCATCGAACCACAATCATACTATCTCCCTACCATTCCACTCCCGAACAGCGCGCGGGAAAAACGAACACCTAAACCTTTCTGTTCCAGCTCTGATTTCTCTTATTTATTTTGATGATCATTCCTACCTATGTAGGTTGGGCTCAACAAAATATTTTCGCATTCGGAAGAGAAAGTTGGTGACTGAAATTTCGTAAATAGATCTCGCCGCGACGAAAAACGTCTTTCCTTCAATGACTTCCATCCCAACTCACGTATCTTATCTGACACACTCTCTCCCCTATTACGTGATAATACAAAACGAGCTGCCCTTTTTTGCACCCTTTCCATGTCCTCCGTCAATCCCACCTGGTAAGGATCCCACACCGCGCAGCAATATTCTAACAGAGGACGAACGATTGTAGTGTAAGCTGTCTCTTTAGTGGACTTGTTGCATCTTCTAAGTGTCCTGCCAATGAAACGCAACCTTTGGCTCGCCTTCCCCACAATATTATCTATGTGGTCTTTCCAGCTGAAGTTGTTCGTAATTTTTACACCCAGGTACTTACTTGAATTGACAGCCTTAAGAATTGTACTATTTATCGAGTAATCGAATTCCAACGGATTTCTTTTGGAACTCATGTGGATCATCTCACACTTTTCGTTATTTAGCGTCAACTGCCACCTGCCACACCATACAGCAATCTTTTCTAAATCGCTTTGCAACTGATACTGGTCTTCGGATGAATCAGGAACAGCAGAGGTCCCAGGACACTTCCCTGGGGAACACCTGATATCACTTCAGTTTTACTCGATGATTTGCCGTCTATTACTACGAACTGCGACCTTCCTCACAGGAAATCACGAATCCAGTCGCACATCTGAGACGATACCCCATAGGCCCGCAGCTTGATTAGACGTCGCTTGTGAGGAACGGTGTCAAAAGCTTTCCGGATATCTAGAAATACGGAATCAGCTTGAGATTCCCTGTCGATAGCGGCCATTACTTCGTCCGAATAAAGAGCTAGCTGCGTTGCACAAGAACGATGTTTTCTGAAACCATGCTGATTACGTATCTATAGATCGTTCCCATCGACGTGATTCATAATGTTTGAGTACAGTATATGCTCCAAAACCCTACTGCAAACCGACGTCAATGATATAGGTCTGTAGTCCGATGGATTACTGCTCCTACCCTTCTTAAACACTGGTGCGACCTGCGCAACTTTCCAATCTGCAGGTACAGATCTATCGGTGAGCGAGCGGTTGTATATGATTGCTAAGTAGGGAGCTATTGTATCAGCGTAATCTGAAAGGAACCTAATCGGTATACAATCTGGACCTGAAGACTTGCCCGTATCAAGTGATTTGAGTTGCTTCGCAACCCCTAAGGTATCTACATCTAAGAAACTCATGCTAGCAGCTGTTCGTGTTTAAAATTTTGGAATATTCCATTTGTCTTCCTGGTGAAGGAATTTCGGAAAACTGCGGTCAATAACTCCGCTTTAGCGGCACAGTCGTCGGTAACAGTACCATCGGCACTGCGCAGCGAAGATATTGACTGCGTCTTGCCGCTTGTGTACTTTACATACGACCAGAATTTCTTCGGATTTTCTACCAAATTTCGAGACAATGTTTCGTTGTGGAACCTATTAAGAGCATCTCGCATTGAAGTCCGTGCCAAATTTCGCGCGTCTGCAAATTTTAGCCAGTCTTCGGGATTTCGCGTTCTTCTGAACTTCGCATGCTTTTTCCGTTGCCTCTGCAACAGCGTTCGGACCTGTTTTGTGTACCACGGGAGATCAGTTCCATCTCTTACCAATTTATGAGTTGTGAATCTCTCAATTGCTGTTGCTACTATATCTTTGAACTTGAGCCACATCTCGTCTACATTTGCATAGTCAGTTCGGAAGGAATGGAGATTGTCTCTTAGGAAGGCTTCTAGTGACACTTTATCCGCTTTTTTAAATAAAATTATTTTGCGTTTGTTTCTGGTGGATTTGGAAGAAACGGTATTGAGCCTAGCTATAACGACCTTCACTAATCCCTGTATCAGACATGATGCTCTCTATTAGCTCTCGATTGTTTGTGGCTAAGAGGTCAAGTGTGTTTTCGCAACCATTTACATTTCGCGTGGTTTCGTGGACTAACTGCTCGAAATAATTTTCGAAGAAAGCATTTAGGACAATCTCGGAAGATTTTTTTCTGCCTACCACCGGTTGGTTTTGAACAAGTATTTTTTCCAACACATCGAGGGAAGTTTGAAGTCCCCACCAACTATAACCGTATGAATGGGGTATTTATTTGTTACGAGAGTCAAATTTTCTCTGAACTGTTCATCAACTATATCATCGGAGTCTGGGGGTCGGTAGAAGGAGCCAATTATTAACTTAGTTCGGCTGTTAAGTACACTCCTGGAAATTGAAATAAGAACACCGTGAATTCATTGTCCCAGGAAGGGGAAACTTTATTGACACATTCCTGGGGTCAGATACATCACATGATCACACTGACAGAACCACAGGCACATAGACACAGGCAACAGAGCATGCACAATGTCGGCACTAGTATAGTGTATATCCACCTTTCGCAGCAATGCAGGCTGCTATTCTCCCATGGAGACGATCGTAGGGATGCTGGATGTAGTCCTGTGGAACGGTTTGCCATGCCATTTCCACCTGGCGCCTCAGTTGGACCAGCGTTCGTGCTGGACGTGCAGACCGCGTGAGACGACGCATCATCCAGTCCCAAACATGCTCAATGGGGGACAAATCCGGAGACCTTGCTGGCCAGGGTAGTTGACTTACACCTTCTAGAGCACGTTGGGTGGCATGGGATACATGCGGACGTGCATTGTCCTGTTGGAACAGCAAGTTCCCTTGCCGGTCTAGGAATGGTAGAACGATGGGTTCGATGACGGTTTGGATGTACCGTGCACTATTCAGTGTCCCCTCGACGATCACCAGTGGTGTACGGCCAGTGTAGGAGATCGCTCCCCACACCATGATGCCGGGTGTCAGCCCTGTGTGCCTCGGTCGTATGCAGTCCTGATTGTGGCGCTCACCTGCACGGCGCCAAACATGCATACGACCATCATTGGCACCAAGGCAGAAGCGACTCTCATCGCTGAAGACGACACGTCTCCATTCGTCTCTCCATTCACGCCTGTCGCGACACCACTGGAGGCGGGCTGCACGATGTTGGGGCGTGAGCGGAAGACGGCCTAACGGTGTGCGGGACCGTAGCCCAGCTTCATGGAGACGGTTGCGAATGGTCCTCGCCGATACCCCAGGAGCAACAGTGTCCCTAATTTGATGGGAAGTGGCGGTGCGGTCCCCTACGGCACTGCGTAGGATCCTACGGTCTTGGCGTGCATCCGTGCGTCGCTGCGGTCCGGTCCCAGGTCGACGGGCACGTGCACCTTCCGCCGACCACTGGCGACAACATCGATGTACTGTGGAGACCTCACGCCCCACGTGTTGAGCAATTCGGCGGTACGTCCACCCGGCCTCCCGCATGCCCACTATACGCCCACGCTCAAAGTCCGTCAACTGTACATACGGTTCACGTCCACGCTGTCGCGGCATGCTACCAGTGTTAAAGACTGCGATGGAGCTCCGTATGCCACGGCAAACTGGCTGACACTGACGGCGGCGGTGCACAAATGCTGCGCAGCTAGCGCCATTCGACGGCCAACACCGCGGTTCCTGGTGTGTCCGCTGTGCCGTGCGTGTGATCATTGCTTGTACAGCCCTCTCGCAGTGTCCGGAGCAAGTATGGTGGGTCTGACACATCGGTGTCAATGTGTTCTTTTTTCCATTTCCAGGGGTGTATAATCTCAACCCATGCCAATTCGCACGGAGTATCTACTTCGACTTCACTACAAGATAAACCACTACTGAGAGACACAAACACTCCACCACCAATTCTGCCTAATCTATCTTTCCTGAACACCGTCTGAGACTTTGTAAAAATTTCCGCAGAACATATTTCAGGCTTCATGCGTACATAGTTACTGTTGGGTCGTCGTGCAAGTGTTTGTCAGGTTGTGTGTGGGGTTGGCGTTATTTCCACTGAAGACTATTTTAGATGTGTCGGCATTCTGCGGCAGTCGGTCGATTGCTGCAGACTGGGGAAGTTATCTGCACGCGGTGCAGTCGGCTGGGTCTGCTGGCGGTCCCTGCGCAGTGTCGGAGCGTGTGTGGAGCTGTCCGATCGCTACGAGCTTCGTGGCTCACCGACCCAGGACGTCAAAGATGAGTAGCGGTTTCGAGTACCCAAGCCACGTCCATTCATGTTGTGTGGTTCGTTTCGGTAGTTCGCTGTTGGGGAGGTTTTCCTGTGAGCATCACCGAGTGTTTGTATTGCTGAAATTTAGCCGCCATGCGGTGGAATTGACTATATTGTTTGACTACAATTCAAGTGCACCAGTGGAATTTGCTACCTTGTTGCCGTTAGTGTTCCGGTTACCTGCCCTGGCCACTAAAGTAATTTCAGGCAGTGTCCTTTCCTCATCTGTTGTCGCTGTCCAACACGGTGTGTAATTTTGACAGCTTAATACATATGCATATTTGATTTTGGATAAACACCCTCGTAACCTCTTGTGTTTGACTTCTCATGTACCAATTGGTGGCAAGCAAGTCGTTTGTCGGTCGGTCCGTGGCTGTCCCCTGGTTGGGTTCCGACGGATCAGGTGTAGTTGGTCTCACCACCTGTCTCGCCCAAGTGAACGACGGGAGACCGACCCCCTGGAGGTTTCTGAGTGTTGTTGTCTTTACTGTCTTTCTCACCAGTGTTTAATTGTCTGTTTATAATCTATTATAGCCAATGATAAAATACATTTTTTTTTTTGTTTACTGTGTTTTATGTAAGTAAGTTTGAATTCCGGCAAGTGGATATTTGCTGAAAGGTTATTGCCGTTGTGTTGTCTTTTCTTTTAGTCCGATTTCAGCAACTGAAAACTTAA
Organism: Schistocerca cancellata; assembly: GCF_023864275.1. Classification (NCBI taxonomy): domain Eukaryota; kingdom Metazoa; phylum Arthropoda; class Insecta; order Orthoptera; family Acrididae; genus Schistocerca; species Schistocerca cancellata. The sequence goes on from NW_026047103.1 coordinate 7,461,434, forward strand.
GGCTTAGTGTTACTTTTTTTTAATTTTGGAAAATTAATTGTAGGCCTTCACCTTGGAATCTTATTCTTAAAATTACCTTTCAAGCTTAAACATTACGGCCTTCTGCCTTTGATAGATTATGGTTATTTATTTTAAAATCTTGAAAATTTTACTGTGGGCCTTCAGCCGTTTGTATTGCATCTTGTTAATGCTTGTCTATCCAACATTGCCTTGAGGCTGTCATATATATATATTTTAATAATTTTATTTGTAATTGTAATTGCCTGTTTCCAGTCAATTGAAATTCACCTTGTTGATTTTTAAAATTTTTTGTTTGGAGGCCTTCATCCGTGAAAAATTTTGAGTTTGAAACTCGTAGTTGTAAATGTTTGGCTATGTGCCGCCTTGGTAGTAAATATGTTATTAAATTACAATAAATTACATTTTAAGGTAAAACTAATCCCAACCTTATTTGGCCCTTTCCACAATCCTAATCACCTCTTGTGCCCTGCGGGTTTAACGGGCGTCCCATAACTTTTTCCGGCTGCAGCTTTATCGGAGACTTGATGTTTTTCCGTATTCCTGATATTGACACCACACTCGTGAAATGGTCGTACGGGAAAAGCCCCTATTCATCGATACCTCGAAGATGTTCTGTCCCATCGCTAGAACGTCACGTTGAAACTCACTCAAATCTTGATAACCTGCCATTGTAGCAGCAGTAACCGCTCTCACAACTGCGACAGACCCTTTTTGTCTTATAAAGGCGTTACCGACCGCAGCGCCGTATTCTGCCTGTCTACATATCTATTTGAATACGAGTGCCTATACCAGTTTCTTTGGCGCCTCAGTGTAAAACGGAATTTCTGCATTTCGCTTACACAAAAACTCACACAAATATAAAAGCTGTCACTTCAACTAAATACCTGGGAGATGACAATTGCGAAGAAGTTAAACTGGGATTATCACAAAAACGATGTTGTGGGGATGCGAACCAAAGACTGCGCTTTATTGGCAGAACACTTAGAAGATGCAGCATAGCCACTAAAGTGATTGCCTACAGTACGCTTGTCCGCTGGTAGAGTAGTGCATTGTGGTCTGGAATCCTTAACAGATGTGATTGACGTAGAAAGAGAGAAATGATGACCACAATAAAATAAGAGAAATCAGAGCAGGCACGGAGAGATTTGAGTGTTCGTATACCCTGCGCGCTGTTCGAGAGTGGTAGAGCCCAGCAGTATTGTTGAAGCGGTTCGACGAACCTTCTGCCATCATTTAAATGTGAATTCAATATTACTCATGTAGATGTAGGTCGCCTCCATATCCTTCTACATCGATGATAAGGTATCCGATCGCGCTGGTCTATGTAAACAGCATTACATCGTTTATCCAAGTTCCAGCCCAAGTGTATCCTTGGACAACTTCGTCGTTCACCAGGATGCTGCAGGTTCACACCATTGTTCGTCGTGGACACCTTGTAACCTCCCCCTCACTTATCGACCTTAATGACAGTGAAAAATTAAACCGCGTGTACCTAATGGAAATGAGGGAAAAGCAATCGTCACCGAGGTTAATTTGTCGGTAAAGAGGAGGAAAGGGTTACATCTAAATGAAAGGAAAAATGCTAATGAAACTGGTGGAAATTAATTTTGAAATAGAGGTAAAGTTAATAAATAAAGTAAATGTGCGGCCGTTACGTTAACAATCAACTAGCGGTAATTAGATATTTGTGATTTGGAGGAAATTACTATAGTAACTGAAAAAGAAAGATTATTACACATATAATTAGCACTAAAAGCGTGGCAACTGAAAGTTGACAAGTGTAGTGTGAAAACAGAAAGTTTGTCAGAAGTAATAAATTTCGCTACACTCTGACTTAATTTAGCAAAAGAATTAATAAAACCGGAAAATCGAAAGTTAATTTAGTGACTGAAGTTAATAGTGAGCTTTCTTTCTGAAGCACATCGAAATTCAGTAAAATACGGTTAGTCTTGGACTACCTCAACAATCATTTCAAAAGCTATTTGAATCTACGCAATTTAGAAATAAGAGATTTAACTTGGAACTCGAATTAAATGATTCTGAACAATTAACAATAGGAAAATTTAGTACGTACCAAGCTGAGCTGCAGTCACAGGTAAGCTAAAATACGGTAACAAAACTCGCACTCTTAATTCGTGCTTGTGTAATCTGAATATTGTAGCCAGCTATGAATACCTTAACTGAACTTTGAAATTAAAGCACTGAAATCGAATGATTAAATTTCAACGACACTCGGGTTCATTCCGGAAAAGGAAGGGACCCTGCTTGGTAATGCAATTGGGACAATGAGCAACAAACGTTCATGCTACGTTGCTGTAATTTTGTGATTTGAACAGTTTGAAAAGCTGAGGTCTGCCATACAGTTCTAAAACTTTACGTGCTTCCAGTCTTCCTTGTTGGTTGATTGAAGGTTTGAAGCCGTCGATCGAGGAGCTGGCGATAGTCACTCATTGTCGGCCGTCGCTGTTGCAGAAGCTGGATGTTGGCGCGCCTTCTTCTCGACACGGTCACCAGGCGAAACGGGCTCTTGATGTGCGCCAGCTAATGCTTCCTACCGCGACACCATGTCAGAAACTATGATCGCAAGTCGAGCGCATTTACATGCTGCCAAACCCCGAAAGTGCGGCAACTCGCGGGAGCTTCACACAACACACCTGCTCCACTCGCTACTCCAGCCTGACTCTCTCTGCCCGCGCTCCACGCGGCAGAGTTAACACTACCAAAGATCCTCAACACTTTGGTTCTCCACGCGACCTATCGATGTAATCGTTCGATAGCAGTTTTCCCTAGGCAAGACCCAGCGTAAAAATACAAATAATATTTACGAAACAAACCAATTATACATCGACATAAATGCATAAATATATATACACAAATAGTAAAACAATTACAATAGGTAAAGACACAGAAATGTCATATATTCAGGTAACAAAAATAAGGAAATAAATTTGCAGTGCAATAGATGGAAATAGGAGGATATGCATTTCCGGCGTTACAACCCTTACGCCAAATCGATTGTGCGAAGACAGTTGCGTTCTCCCTGTGTCTACTAGCCGTCCCCAGAGCATAGTTCTGTAGCATTTTTTCGTGGCAGCAGTAAGCCAGGAACTAAAGGTAGTGGCGTGCTGTTGGTATTTTTGGACACGAGAGACCGCTACAATGCAGGCCTTCAAAGATCTGACTCACAACAGCGCTTGAGTGATAGGTTGACGTGTGTGTGGTGTGCAGAACTCGGCGGACAATGTCCAGTGCTGACAACCGTTTTTTAGGGGTAAAGTAAAGACACATGCTCGGTCTAAGCTTAGAATGACCCTTCCAGGCAAGTTGGTAAAGTGTTCACACAACAAGCTCAAAGAAACAGCAAGGAGAATACAGGCTTCTCCTCGTCACACAGTGATTTCCTATAGCCAGAATGATATTGAGGAGAAACGTTTCCGATCGAAAAACACAAACTAAGCAATTGATGAGGCTAGTGCAGGAAGTGGTTTGAACAATTTACTTGTACAACCCTAACCAGGTTACAAATTCACTGCCACAAGATAATATGCAATACCCTCAAGGCATCAGGCCATAACAAATGTGTCACGAGTGGTTGTGGTGTTAGTGGTGTTTCCGACGGCCATCACTGATCATATGACGCTCCGGAGGCTTCTCTGCGCACCTCTGTTTCGACTCTGTAGACAGTAACCGTGCTGAGGTTAGTGGTGAAACGTGTTGGCTAACATCGATTCGTGCCCCACCGACGAATACGTACTCCTGTTGTACAGCTTCAGGCATTTCAAGGGGGACCCGCAGTGGGCGTTTTCTGAAGCTGGGTGGACGTATAGACTACTGCACTTGTTGGACGTGATGTGTTAGTGGTGTGTCACTGCTTCATCAGTAGTGTGTGGAACATACCAACACCCACAAACCAGGTTCTGGACGTCCGACAGGTACTTCAAGACCGATCGAATTATGCGAGTAGCGGTGGCCGACCGAACTTTGTCCAGGTTCAAATTCGGGCACGTATTGCATCTACTGTATCATGAGGGCCACTGGCAACCATCTGCTTGCAGCAGGGATGAGATCACGTGTGCTTCTGGTCAGGCTACCGCTGACAGCACGACACCACCAACCACGGCAACACTGGTCTCCAGGAGAGTTCACTGTCGACTTCAGTGTTAAGAGTTGGTTCTGTCCCTGTGCAACTGACGGACGCTCCAGCGTGTGGCGTAGACCTGGTGAGGTGCCCGTTCCAGAGTGCATTCTCCTTCGACAATCAGCTTATGTCCCAGGTTTCATGGTATGAAGGGCCATCAGTTACAGCTGGTGTTTCTACAGGATAAAATGACCAGTGCCCACTGCATTCTACAGGCCGTTATCTCCGCGCTCCTGCGATTGTATCGACGGGAAGGTGAAATGCTTTTTTCAACAGGACACTGCGCACCCACGTACAGCTGCGGCTACGCAAGGTACTCTTCGTGCTACACAACTGCCCTAGACAGAAAGATCAGGAGATCTCTTGCCACCCGAAACGTGTGCGACAAGATGAAGCGCCAACTTACTCGTTCTCCAGGTTTGTCAGAGCTTAGGGCTGTGTTGGAACACTACTAGAACTGTTCCAACAGTTTCTGTCACAATTCGGGAAATCCCTGGTTCGATCTTTTGATCGATCTGCCATCTAGTGAGTTGTTGGTACTATCCCAACGACCAATTGTAACACTGTTTGTTCATGGTTCATCTAACTTTTTTTTATAGTTTTTTGGTTTAAAATTTTCGCATGTTGGTACCACATTTTATGTAGATGTAAAGTAAATTGTGCTATACTGGAGGTTGAAGTTCTTTGCATTGTATGTCAGTAATGTATGTAAAATACTATGTAAATTGTTTATTACGTAAAATAATTTTCTGATGAGATTCTGTATTTAAAAATATTTGTATATAAACTGTTCATGTTGATTAAATTTGACAATTGTAAGAAATGATCACACTCAGGAATATTGTAAGAAATAGGTGTTATGTAAAATCCAGTGTGCTTTTGTTTGAAACTAATTGGCTCCGGGGAGTGGAAAAGGTGGCAAGGGCGAATTGGCGCGCTACCTAGAGCAAGCGCGGTAAGTAAGTCAAAAAGTCTGTAGGCAGCAGAGATTGGGGCAACACCCTTGTGGAGCAGGAAAGATTTAGCCTGCAAATTTCCACAAAAATGCCACGGATGAAGACTGCAAACTGCTTACGGCATAGCTGCGAGTTGTTGGGCAACTGTATGTAAAATTGAAGGAATCCTAGAAGAGAAATTGAGCCCATACAGCAAGATACTTCCAGGCCGTACTGTGGGTGGTGTAGAGGCTATAATTGTTCAGTACACCCAAGCCTACAGTCACCAGAAAGATTTTTTTGTTGGTATTTTAATTTTGTGCAGCGTGAACCATTAATTTAAAATGTGTTTTATTAGTGAATAATCATTCTTGAACTTTAAATAAGCTGGTTCACCATGTTATTTCATCCTAATCATACACCCATATAGGGTTCCTTCCTAGCGTTTCATTAATCCGAGAATCGGTTTTTTTAGTTAATATAAAGAGGCACTATTTAAATTGTTTTTGTGTAAATAATGAGATATATGTGTGAAGGACTATAGTAAAAGTTTGCTTTCGTAAAATTCAGTTAGAGTGAAGCAAAGTTACTGCAATTTGATAAACGACTATACAAAATGGCTCTGAGCACTATGGGACTTAACATCTGAGGTCATCAGTCCCTAGAACTTAGAACTACTTAAACGTAACTAATTTAAGGACATTACACACATCCATGCCCGAGGCAGGATTCGAACCTGCGACAGTAGCGTTCGCGCGGTTCCACACTGAAGCGCCTAGAACCGCTCGGTCACTCCAACCGGCAAATAACTATACAGACTCAGTTCAAAGACTAATAGCTTTTGAAACTAATTCCAGTAAGAAAGAGGTTTTCTTCAAGTGAAATTTTCAGTACAAAAAGTGTGTGCTTTCGTACCTATGTACTTTAGTATTTAAGTTTGTTGGTTATGGAAAGTGCTTTTCTAAAGTTCCCCCCTGGCCAAATTTTTTTAGCTTCCTTGAAGTTATCTACTGGGCTTTTTCTCTTTTGAAAACATAATGTGTAAGGGTGTAGTAGACAAATAATTCTAGTGTCTGCACCAGCATTGTTTATGTGGAGTAATATTTATTTAAAGAAGCAACTTAAACAGTAGTAAGAAAGTAGGCAAAATTCATACTTCTGCTTTTCCAATACTTCACTGTTTCATTGACGGAATAGGCTGGCGACCGTTAGTACATGTTTTAAATCACTAAATGAACTTGGAACTGAGATGTCCTAGCTTCAATATTATATTATTCATGCTGCGTTTCTTTCTAACCGTTGGGTAAGATCTTAGGAAAAGAATTGAATAGTCTGATTTACTTATCCATTGGTCACAACACACGGTCAAATCCTGTAAAAAGGGTAACTCCATCGATTAGCTTTTCCCATTAACAGGATTATCCTCCCATAGTGTACTTCATTTTGAAGCTAAACTAAATTTATTAAGAGGTTTATACGTGGCAACATAGAGGCAGGGTTTTTTGTAATTAAGGTAAATGCATCCTAAACAACAGTAGTAGTGGTAGGGCTATACTATGTTAGCGTTTTTAATGCACTATTCCTTTTAATTATAAAAATAATTTTGGAACACTGTCTAAAATATTTTCTAGGGCGCAGGTCATGCGTAATAACAGCAACTAATAAATAAATATAAGATCTCAATCATAATTCTGCCCACTTCTCAAGTTTTAGTTGGCTAGTGACGTCTGATGGTATCACCTCGAAGATGAGTATTGCCGCTGTAATTCATCCTTGCGATAAAAATTTGTCCCTTTATTGCCAATTATTTCGTTTGTTGGGCATTTAATCCTTAATTTCTTGTCTTGATTCCTCCATCTGAATGTTGCCGTCTTACCTACAAACCGATTATAATCTGGTAACGTTTCCATCCGTTATTTTACTACGTTAACAGGGCTTGAACTGTTCGTTTGCAAACATACTTCGTAAATCATTGCCGTTCCTAATAAAAATATAAAGTATTATACTGGGATGAGCGAAGTATTATTTTTTGGAGGACAACGTATTCGTCTTTACCTGTTATCTTAACTTAAATATCAGCATAAATGTTTAAGTATCCGTACATATTGGTACTATATGAGGCATAATTGTAAATTTGTTCAAACACAAAAAGAGTTTGTGCAGTGGTAGTATTTAGCAGTACTTCCTCCTGCGTTTCATGAAATAGTCACATTTTAAGCGTAGCCATTGCCTGTTGTTGTGGTTTGTTGGTAGTTTCTGAAGTATCCCTTGCAGTCGTCCCGCGTGAGTCAACAAGTGGCTGTTCGAGCAAGCTGGATTCTGTATTAAACGCTGATTAGTATCGGGAAATCTCGAGCCCGTTCGAAAGCGAATGTTGTTTGCCCAGCACTACTAGAACGACTGCTGATTTGCAACAAAAGTGGCGAGATCGTTGGCAAAATCTTTCGAAGGATGCCATTCGAAACCTTTATGATCGTTTGTGTGCAGGAATACACTCCTGGAAATTGAAATAAGAACACCGTGAATTCATTGTCCCAGGAAAGGGGAACTTTATTGACACATTCCTGGGGTCAGATACATCACATGATCACACTGACAGAACCACAGGCACATAGACACAGGCAACAGAGCATGCACAATGTCGGCACTAGTACAGTGTATATCCACCTTTCGCAGCAATGCAGGCTGCTATTCTCCCATGGAGACGATCGTAGAGATGCTGGATGTAGTCCTGTGGAACGGCTTGCCATGCCATTTCCACCTGGCGCCTCAGTTGGACCAGCGTTCGTGCTGGACGTGCAGACCGCGTGAGACGACGCTTCATCCAGTCCCAAACATGCTCAATGGGGGACAGATCCGGAGATCTTGCTGGCCAGGGTAGTTGACTTACACCTTCTAGAGCACGTTGGGTGGCACGGGATACATGCGGACGTGCATTCTCCTGTTGGAACAGCAAGTTCCCTTGCCGGTGTAGGAATGGTAGAACGATGGGTTCGATGACGGTTTGGATGTACCGTGCACTATTCAGTGTCCCCTCGACGATCACCGGTGGTGTACGGCCAGTGTAGGAGATCGCTCCCCACACCATGATGCCGGGTGTTGGCCCTGTGTGCCTCGGTCGTATGCAGTCATGATTGTGGCGCTCACCTGCACGGCGCCAAACACGCATACGACCATCATTGGCACCAAGGCAGAAGCGACTCTCATCGCTGAAGACGACACGTCTCCATTCGTCCTTCCATTCACGCCTGTCGCGACACCACTGGAGGCGGGCTGCACGATGTTGGGGCGTGAGCGGAAGACGGCCCAACGGTGTGCGGGACCGTAGCCCAGCTTCATGGAGACGGTTGCGAATGGTCCTCGCCGATACCCCAGGAGCAACAGTGTCCCTAATTTGCTGGGAACTGGCGGTGCGGTCCCCTACGGCATTGCGTAGGATCCTACGGTCTCGGCGTGCATCCGTGCGTCGCTGCGGTCCGGTCCCAGGTCGACGGGCACGTGGACCTTCCGCCGACCACTGGCGATAACATCGATGTACTGTGGAGACCTCACGCCCCACGTGTTGAGCAATTCGGCGGTACGTCCACCCGGCCTCCCGCATGCCCACTATACGCCCTCGCTCAAAGTCCGTCAACTGCACATACGGTTCACGTCCACGGTGTCGCGGCATGCTACCAGTGTTAAAGACTGCGATGGAGCTCCGTATGCCACGGCAAACTGGCTGACACTGACGGCGGCGGTGCACAAATGCTGCGCAGCTAGCGCCATTCGACCGCCAACACCGCGGTTCCTGGTGTGTCCGCTGTGCCGTGCGTGTGATCATTGCTTGTACAGCCCTCTCGCAGTGTCCGGAGCAAGTATGGTGGGTCTGACACACCGGTGTCAATGTGTTCTTTTTTCCATTTCCAGGAGTGTACAAACCTCCGTAACCGCCAAAACGGCGGGATGTATGTATTGACATGCCTCTTCGTGAACTTTTACTTTGCCATTTGTGATGTATTTGGTCTGAATTTGTTAATCTATACTCCTACAAAAATGAGCTACATGTCACCTCACTCGGCAGTAACACGACTCATTCCTTGAGGAATTTGATTTTTTTCCCCTGTACTGTATATACAACTTGTTTGTAGTAGGTTACGGAACACGGACAAGATTCGAATATTTTTTTAAATCCTGGGTTTCAAAAGGCGGTCGTAAGTGGCAAGTTCTGTCGATTTTGTTCACTGTTACATAACTTGCATCGCGTGTGTCTTTCCTGTAAGCAATTAATTTTGATGACGTAATATGCATTAGCGGAAGTAGTAGAGGTCTTTGCACTGGCTTAACAGAGCAGTCCATATCTTTGATTAAAAGCTAATCTCTTCATCTCTGAATGGATCTCACGCTCCGTATTTGGCATGATGTGTACCAAATATTCGAGTTTCTCTGCTGTATTTGTGTCCCTTGTTCCATCACCAAATTAATCTCCTGTCTTTTGAATGTGTTCCATGTCTGCCCATTCTCCAATGTTTGTAATTCATCCTTTCCTTTCACATTTAAATTTATTTTTTTGTTGCACTAAGCACAGTTCTTGCTTCTCTTACTTAAGAGATCGGCACTATCAGGTCTATAAACTAGATCAGTATGTGTTCACTGTCAGTAAAAGTACTATCTTCATTAAAAAGTTCAATTTTTCCTTGTTTATCTGGCTATACTATCAAGTATAGTTTCCTAAGCACGAGAATGTCATTCTCTAAACAATGGTTTGTGCACGACTGTCGATGTGATACACGGTGTTTATTTGTCGGGATTCGTTTCAATTACTGCCTGTATGTTTTACAATGTTCATATTCTTAGTGTTCTATTTTTCTTCCAATTATTCCGTTCCTTATTACTTCCTGCAATTAATTTCTCAACATTTTAATTAACAGTAAGTCAGCACATTCTTTAGACTTAGGCAGATGTAAAAGTTGTTCTTATAGCTTAAAGTCCTTCTCACTTGTACTTCAAACCGGGAATAGCTACTTTCGCTCCCGTCGTCGTATTTCTAAAACGTAAGTCCGACGTTTTGGACGAGAATATTTCAGTACCCTCTCGCAGCTTCCCTTATAAATACGTCTCTTCATACTTTTAAGCACTTATAATTTATTTCTGGTCTTTGAACGCAATTCGGAATTGTAGAGCGTTGCTGTACTTCATGTCATGTATGATTAGAGTTCGGTGTATCCTATTCCTGCCAAGTCTCAGTAAAGTAAGGAAAATGCAAGGCATATTCATTCGACAAGCCTAAGATGGATTTTCACGCACCATCGTAACCCTAGTGAAGTACAATCGCACTCAGTGACCTTACTGACAGCAAGAAGACCAGAAAAGTTTGTGGATAGGTTGTTCGCGGAGCTATACTGCATAATGCAAATCTCAGAGTTGGTGGTACAGTGATGGGGAACGACTACGTATTTGCGACTGGAAATACAAGAATTAAACATTGTGGACGACTGAAAGACGCCGGTGTTGTTGAACATTTAGTTCGGAATTGCTGAAACTGAAAAAATTACAAATGTGCGTTTTTAGAAACCACATTCCAGGATAAGAATGGACCAAGGCAGGTGAGAATAATTTCAGAAGATTTGTAAGTACAAAACATTAATGTCTCATAATCCTAGATATTTGGTCCTCAGGTGGAACACAGTTAAAAAGGATACTTACAAATAGTTAGTATCAAAAAGCATTTGCAGGTAACAAAACACTGAAAATTTCCAGATAGCCAAATTCTAATATTATTGTGTCAAATGGCTCCTAATACACCCTGTAGAAGTATAATACATTATTTATTTTCATTTCTTCCGCGTATAAATTTTTACATAACAAGCTTAGTTTTAATTATTTATGTAGGACAAGAGCGTTATTATTAACAAGTGAACTATACCCTTTCGCAGTTATCTGGAGATATTTATATTTGCTTATTTGAGTCTTTCACATGGAAAAGGTAATACGTTCCACGACTGAAATTTTTCAGGAGAAACCAAAAAAAAAAATGTGATTATTGTGACACTTTGTTACCAAAAGAACTACAAAATTGAAGAAATTCGCTAACCTAATCTCCTGTAAACTGAATTTTAAGGATTAGTCATAATGCGGTTCGTAAATTGGTATTTTATACATTATCGGAACCGAAGGTTTAACACAATCGGTTCTCCTACATGAACAAGGCATGATATTTTCTATCCAGAAAGTTCGTCGTCGGTAATAAGTCTTCCTTTTTGCGTCAATGAGAACCATTCTTCTCGCTGGGGCTGCGGACTCTAAACATTGACGACGGTCTTGAATGCCTGACGCCTTCTGAATATGTTATGTACATTCCTCGTTTTAATCATCACGATATCTTCTCTAGAAGTTCAAATTCAGCTTAGGGTGCTTATTTCAAGAGAAGTCACACTCAGACATTTATCAGCTTCAGCAGAAAAGGCAGAAATATCAAAAAATGGCTCTGAGCACTATGGGACTTAACTGCTGAGGTCATCAGTCCCCTAGAACTTAGAACTACTTAAACCTAACTAACCTAAGGACATCACACACATCCATGCCCGAGGCAGGATTCGAACCTGCGACCATGTGGTCGCGCAGTTCCCGACGGAAGTGCCTAGAACCACTCGGCTACTCCAGCCAGCCCTGAAATATCTTCAGGTTATATTGTAATCACTTCATATTTGCTTCGAAAAATTTAGCGCTGGGTACCACATCAGATAGTTCTTCTGGAAGCAGTCTTTGCTGATTTCTCTTTTCAATTACGTCAAATTCCCTGTCACCGGGCATGTAGAGACGTCCAGAAACAAGGAATTTTAATTCAACATAACCGAAAGTCGTTTTTTGCCACGGCGTAAATCACAAGCATTATCACTCGATTGTTTTTCCGCCATGACCAGTTATCGCACAAGATTTGCAACTTTCGTTTTGCAGTGATACAGAATGAAAGAGCTTCCAGCACGAAAGAAACAAACTGGGTCCCACCACACCCTCCAGTACCTTCGTGCCACAAGCACATCAAACTTTCCCCTGTGTTGGCAGGTGAAGGCATAAGTTACAGTTCAAAAGGTTCCAATAATAAAACACTTCGGAACGTGTTCGCGCTGGAATGAAAATGACTTGTTTCAACTTGTCACCCAAAGTGAACGATGTACTCGACGGCATTCGTGAGTCGATGCCATCACAGTTGTAATCTGTATTAGCCTTTTCAGCTTTGTGTACGTGCAGTTCACTATCGCCTTCAAGCAACACACGTGGGAGCATCTTTGGCTCAAAGTGGACTTACGACCTTCACCACGCCATGACGCCATTACTTCTTAAAGTAGCGATCAGGCATGAACGTTTTGAAGGAAGTTTTTGGCACTTACTAGAGTGCGTGCAGAATAGCATGGTCGTTAGAGGGGCAATTGGCAGGCCATGCATGGGAAGAGCGGCAGTGGTGGGGGTTGTGGACACATGCTGTAGGGGAAATGCTAAAGGCTGGAGGGGAAGTGCCATTCCAAACTGAAGCCTACTCCATTTTTTTTAATATTAAGTGGCCCTCTTCCATTTTCCCATTTGCATGGTGACCATGACCATTCAAAAAGATACACTATCACCTCTACTTTGATTAGTGTCAAAAAATAATTCCTCTGAAAATGCTACAAAAACGTTTACTTTCGCTTGGCTTTATAACCACTTATAACTTTCAGAGTAGCGTCAAAAATTGCAAATTTTGAGTAAAACCTACACTTCTGTTGTTGCCGCGTTAAAATTTGCTTCTTTTGCCAACAGAAAGGTGAGTTCACACGATCTCACTTCATTAACGCAGTGGTGAGATAATTCTGAAACTGTAGTTTATTAAGTTTGTTCAGTGGTGAACTGAGGAAATGTAAGGCCAGTAGCTAATAAAAAATACTTCATCAGTATAAAAATAAACGTGTTTTATCTTTACTTATAATACTCAACAACACACAGCATTTCTCGTTCAAACAGCCACTGATTATCCTTAAAAACTCTTCCATCGAGCAAATCTGTATTTAGGAAAACAATGTGGAAGATAATGAAGTTTTGCACACTAACCATATGGCAAAATACTCTCCTCTTGTGTGTTATCTTTTGTCAAAATTTCATTTAGATATATCAAACTGTTTATGAAATAAGAGGAAGGCTGTTGATATTTCATTCTGGCTTTATCGCTGTCGCTCACGATCGCAAATGTGTGTTATATCAGATCGATTTTGACGAGATTGGTGACAGATAGAGAGCTCTACCCAAGTCTAAAGGAAAATTCAGTACGTTAGCTCGATTCCATACGTAACAACATGTTATGTGATATGCACCAAAAGCAAAATCATCACTACGCCAATTTCTACCTCAACCTTTTTCGAATTTCGTGCAGTCTCTTACGTAAGTGCAAATATCACAATAACTATGATCATTAATGAAATGATTGGCACGTCATCATGAAACTGACATGTAATCCTATGTGAAACTGGAATTTTTTACCGAGTGTTTCTGTAAAGTAGTTTGAGAAAGATTGAAGGGTGTGCTCCTAGATTCTGTCACAGCAGTGTGTAGGCTACCTGGCAAAAGTGGGCAATTAATGTTCGCCTCCCCTTCCAAACAAAGGAATGAATTCGCCCAGTGTTTCTGACGAAATCTGATCACTGTGCTTCGGCCACCGAATCCGGCGTGGGCTGCATCTTTCCCACGTCAGTGCCTCATTTGCAGGGAAAATTTGTTCATGGTAGGTTCAAATTGCTCCGAGCACTACGGGACTTAACATCTGTGGTCATCAGTCCCCTAGAAATGGCTCTGAGCACCATGGGACTTAACTTCTAAGGTCATCAGTCCCCTAGAACTTAGAACTACTTAAACCTAACTAACCTAAGGACATCACACACATCCATGCCCGAGGCAGGATTCGAACCTGCGACCGTAACGGTCACGCGGTTCCAGACTGAAGCGCCTAGAACCGCACGGCCACAACGGCTGGCTTCATGGTAGGTGACTGCAGTGAAGCGCAGAGATGCGAGTAAAAGCTTAATCCTCAAGTATACCAAGAATAAAAGTGGAAATATGAGCTGTCATCTCTATTACCCGATAAATATTGAGGAAAGAGATTTGTGAAGTGACGTCTGTGGCGATGTTCGATTTCGATTATGTGAATCTAATGAGGAATTCTAAACTGCCAGCGACTTAAGTACTACAACTGTATTTGATTGAAAGATCACTTAAATCATTGAACATAACTGCATAAGTATAGTAAAAGGTGTATGCAGGTTGGTCCAGGCACACGGTTCAAACAAAAGCCGCCTGCAGAACTGATGTGACGATTGCCCTTCACTTCCGTCCGATATCCATGAAACAGAGTGAATCCAGTCGTACACAGAAACAATGTACATGTGTTGGTTACAATAAACAAATGGAGGTTACCCAGAAAATTCGTTAGAGCTTTCCTAGCTGGAAAGGTATTTCAGTTACGAGTTATTGGAGCTTCTACTGTACACACTGATTTCCAGCAGTCCCCACATTTAATTAATCAGTGGATGCAAAGTCATGTGAATGAGTTCCGACAGGCGTAGAAGAGTGTTTTGCGTACATTCCAGCAATGAATATAAGTGATGGAACTGAGGAACTTCAGCTTAAGTGCAGTAATCTGGTAGAATGAAAGAATGTCCCGTGCGCAGTCTGTGTGAGCATTCGTAATGTTAAACGCGGCAAGTTCGAATAGTCGTAAGAAGTGGACTAGATTATGACTAGACATTAACTCTTCAGAACTGTGCTTACTGTACTGTATTATGCCCTCGTATTTCTGTTCCCTCCTGAACCACCGACGAGAAATGCGCGTCTTCGTATTACCAGGTCCCATTGAAAAGTAATGCCTCTGAAATTTTTTATGAGAAAACTCTTGAAGCTTATGACGCAGACCACATACGGTACCTGCAAAAATCAGACACCTTGGGTTCACTGTCATCGATCATCGTCGACGCAGTGCCGACTTGGCCCAATGGATTTTATTCTGGTTCCAAAAGTTAAAGAACACTTAAAAGGACTTCACGTTGATTCTGAGGAAGCGGTGCAAGCAGAGGCGATTCCGTCAACAAAGTCAAACATTTTACAGTGACGGTATAAAGAAACTGGCCTCTAGTTGGAGGAAACGTGTTCGTCGCCAGGGTGACTATGTTGATAAATGAATATGCTGACATGAAGAACATTGATGTAGAATGTTGATAATGTCTAGCTTAACCAAAAAGCTTTGAGAGTTTTCACATACTTTTCACATTACTTTTCAGCACTCCCTCGTAAATTTATCTTTAGACGGAAGATTGTGCATGACTTCCGTGTTATGCTTCTTGTGGGAAATTAGGTGTCAGGTAAGACTCGTCTAGACAGACGCGAATCAGATGTTTCCTTAACCTTTTCGGTCATGGCTTCCTCATATAAGGTCATACCAAATAAATGCTTAGTATAGCAAAATTCGTTATATATTGCCAATTGTGATTGTTGCCCTCATATTTTCAAAAGCAGAGAGTTTATTTCAGAACAGTGTCGACATCTCCTGACCATCTGTGGTACGACGAAACAAATCTGAATGTACACAGTCACATGGACGCTTCCCAATAATCTTTGTCCTCTCGTCATCCGGTTAATATCTTATGAGTTTCAGTAAAAAAATTATGTATGCATTGGAAGGTGTATCCTTGAAGGTGAAAACTAAAGGTGTCTTTCAAAACGAAAGGTGTCCGCCCCCGGTAGCTGAGTGGTCAGCGCGACGGACTATCAATCCGAAGCGCCCGGGTTCGATTCCCGGCTGGGTCGGAGATTTTCTCCGCTCGGGGACTGGGTGTTGTGTTGTCCTAATCACATCATTTCATCCCCCTCGACGCGCAAGTCGCCGAAGTGGCGTCAAATCGAAAGAAGACGAGCTGTATACCCGACGGGTGGCCCTCGTCACACGGCATTATTATTATAACGAAAGGTAAGTGACATGTCGAATTAAGTCGGGTGATGCTGAGGGAATTAGATTAGGAAATGAGACACTTAAAGTAGTAAAGGAGTTTTGCTATTTGGGGAGAAAAATAACTGATGATGGTCGAAGTAGAGAGGATATAAAATGTAGACTGGCAATGGCAAGGAAAGCGTTTTTGAAGAAGAAAAATTTGTTAACATCGAGTGTAGATTTAAGTGTCAGGAAGTCGTTTCTGAAGGTATTTGTGTGGAGTGTAGCCATGTATGTAAGTGAAATGTGGACGATAAATAGTTTAGACAAGAAGATAATAGAAGCTTTCGAAATGTGGTGCTACAGAAGAATGCTGAAGATTAGATGGGTAGACCACATAACTAATGAGGAGGTATTGAATAGAATTCGGGAGGAGCTTGTGGCGCAACTTGACTAGAAGAAGGGATCGGTTGGCAGGACATGTTCTGAGACATCGAGGGATCACCAATTTAGTGTTGGAGGGCAGCGTGGAAGGTAAAAATCGTAGAGGGAGACCGAGAGATGAATACACTAAGCAGATTCAGAAGGATGTAGGCTGCAGTAGGTACTGGGAGATGATGAAGCTTGCACAGGATGGAGTAGCATGGAGAGCTGCATCAAACCAGTCTCAGGACTGAAGACCACAACAACAACAACAACAAGTGACACATTTGTAACTTTATACATGTCTCCAAACGAGGACATTGTGATTGAAAGGTTATAATAGCATAGAAATTTAGTCATCTTATGTTGATGTCACAGTGCCTCGAGTCCAAGGCCACTCACTGAAGAAGAAGTTATAGGGATCCTTAATGCGTCTGAAATTGACAACCTATCCGATGACCCTGACGATAATTTTGAACAAGAGGACAATGATGGAATCAGAGTTAGACGTTTTATGTCATACGGTGTATTGTTAGCTGAGTAGCCTAGACGCAAAGCCCGCTAACTGCATTGATAAGTGACACTGAGATAATCACGAAACACTCGTCCCATCCAAACGACAATGCATTGGCAGCGAGAATGTTATTGTTGTGTAAGAAATTGTTACAGCGCAACCAACCTAAACCTGAATAAGAAAAATCTCCATTCTAATCGTAACAGACTGAAAGGTAGCCTTGAATGTCCAGACTGGTAAGTCTGATGTCTCTTCACGTGCTTTGCATCTGGACATAGTAGGGCACCAGCAACACACCTATTGGACATTTAGCGGGCTTTGCACCCGAAGACAAGATGCAGTTAGCTGCTTTTGAAACAGAACACGGTTTCAGACAGCCATTTTCGATGGTTTGTAGCCGGTTTTGCAATCTGAAACATATTCCATCATGTATGGGCTGAAAAAATCTATACGGCCGTGTGCCCACTTCAAACTCGACGTAAAAGAATTTAGCGGCTTTTTCATATTGGCTACTCAGATGTACGTACTTTATAGATCTTTCTTTTTGTAATAGCATTTTTATAATAGGTTCTGCCGATCTACGAATGTAAGAACGTCTCAGGTTCGATGAGCAAATGGTGCCCTTCAAGGAATCATTGAATGTAAAACAGTATGTGAATGGCTAACCGAAACCATGGGGAATAAAAATAATTTCACTCTATGGAACAAGCGGTCAAATGTTTGGTTTTATATCAAGGCTCGAAGACAGAACATGATCCAGCAATGTTAAAAATTTTTGGTCTTCGTGCATCAGTACAAGGTGCATTCAAGTTCTAAGGCCTCCGATTTTTTTTTTTCTCTGGACTGGAAAGAGATAGAAACATGCGCATTGTTTTAAAATGAGACCGCGCTCATTGTCAATACGTCCGAGAGATGGCAGCACCGTACGGCAGATGGAATTTTACCGCCAGCGGCGAGAATGAGAACTGTTTTAAATACTTAAAATGGCGTCATTTTCCTTACTTGAACAGTGTGCAATCATTCGTTTTCTGAATTTGCGTGGTCTGAAACCAATTGAAATTCATCGACAGTTGAAGGAGACATGTGGTGATGGAGTTATGTATGTGTCGAAAGTGCGTTCGTGGGTGCGACAGTTTAATGAAGGAAGAAAATTGTGTGACAACAAACCGAAACAACCTCGGGCTCTCACAAGCCGGTCTGACGACATGATCGAGAAAGTGGAGAGAATTGTTTTGGGGGATCGCCGAATGGCTGTTGAACAGATCGCCTCCAGAGTTGGCATTTCTGTGGGTTTTGTGCACACAATCCTGCATGACGACCTGAAAATGCGAAAAGTGTCATCCAGGTGGGTGCCACGAATGCTGACGGATGACCAGATGGCTGCCCGTGTGGCATGTTGCCGAGCAATGTTGACGCGCAACGACAGCATGAATGGGACTTTCTTTTCGTCGGTTGTGACAATGGATGAGACGTGGATGCCATTTTTCAATCCAGTAACAAAGCGCCAGTCAGCTCAATGGAAGCACACATATTCACCGCCACCAAAAAAATTTCGGGTAACCGCCAGTGCTGAAAAAATGATGGTGTACATGTTCTGGGACAGCGAGGGCGTATTCCTTACCCACTGCGTTCCAAAGGGCACTACGGTAACAGGTGCATCCTACGAAAATGTTTTGAAGAACAAATTCCTTCCTGCACTGCAACAAAAACGTCCGAGAAGGGCTGCGCGTGTGTAGTTTCACCAAGACAACGCACCCGCACATCCAGCTAACGTTACGCAACAGTTTCTTCGTGATAACAACTTTGAAGTGATTCCTCATGCTCCCTACTCACCTGACCTGGCTCCTAGTGACTTTTGGCTTTTTCCAATAATGAAAGACACTCTCCGTGGCCGCACATTCACCAGCCGTGCTGCTATTGCCTCAGCGATTTTCCAGTGGTCAAAACAGACTCCTAAAGAAGCCTTCGCCGCTGCCATGGAATCATGGCGTCAGCGTTGTGAAAAATGTGTTCGTCTGCAGGGCGATTACGTCGAGAAGTAACGCCTGTTTCATCGATTTCGGGTGAGTAGTTAATTAGAAAAAAAATCGGAGGCCTTAGAACTTGAATGCACCTCGTAGTGGCGAAATTAGCATAAAGACTCAACGAAACAACTGTGCTTCTCATTATCGTTAATTATTTCTCAAATTATAGTCTCCTGCAATATTTGAGAAATAAGAATATGTAAGCAATATATACTGCGCGCGAAAACCATTTCAAGAACCCACCATTTTCAAGTGACAAAGACATGAAGAAACGTGGTAGGGTCTCTATTGAAGAACTGGTAAGTGAAGATGGAGATGTTATAGTAACAAAATGGTATGACAATAAGCCAGTGATAATGGCTTCGAATTTTGTGGGAATTGGAAACGAAGATGTGTGTAAATGATGGGATAAAACTGAAAAGAAATATGTTGCAATTGACCGGCCAAAAGTTAAGGTTTACAGTCAACATATGGGAGGAGTCGACAAGATGGATTTTCTGATGACAGTTTGTCGCACACTCATCAGATTGTGAAAGTGGACGCTTCACATGTTTGCTCATGCAATTGATATTGCATGTATAAATGCATTGATTGAGTACCAGAAAGACGCATCAGGATTAGGCGTTCCTAAAACTGAGAACCTTGATTTGATTCACTTTAGGGCAAATGTGACCAAAGTACTGACAAAAATATATGAGCCAGCTGCCAGGAAAAGGTAGCGGATCACTAGAGAGAGTCAAATGCCAAGTGCTTCAAAACGAGCCTATGTGGAAGTGGAAGTTCGTCCAGAAGCTGACGTTCGTTTGAACACCGTTGGGCATCCTCCAGTGGTCAGTGACAACAAATAATTTGACAGGTGCAAGAAACCAGGTTACAAATGCAAATCCAAATTTTATTGTGTAAAATATAACTTATGTGTGGATAGAAAAAAAAATGTTTCTTTGATTATCATTCACCAGCAGTCTAAAGCCAGAGTTTCTGTATAAAATCATTAAGTAAGCTTTGTGTAATTTGGTGAAATAAAATCAAATAGAATACTTTGACTTTTCGACTTACACTGCACCTACTTGAACACAATGTCCTCATATGGGGACGTCTTGTATCCCTCCCTTGTGTGTCACCTCGGAATATTTTATACATCTGAAAAATCATAATTTAATTCGAAGAACTGGATAGAAAAGCCATGATTTTTTTTCTGGAAAAAAATAATTCGTGACCGAAAGAGTTAAACTACATTCATGTTCGTTTCTGTGCCAGTTTACGAAAACAACGTTACTTAATCCTCCACGCGCTTCTCGTCCAGATCTGCTCACACCGGGTAAGTTACACAGCTGTGCCTGTTTGGTTGTACGAGTAGGACTCTGAAAGGATTATTCAGAAAACGTGGAACCTCAGACGTCTTGGCAGCTTCGAAAACAACTTGCTTCCAATTCCAATCTATTGCATACAAAGTAACTATATTTGTTTTCCATTTAGCTCCACAGTGGAAGGGAAGCAGTCTGTAGTTGCTTCCGCTAGCGTCCGTAGCGCAAGCTTTGAATTCCGTCCCGCATTAAGCTGCGGGCTGTTGCTGGATGCTTTCTTGCGTTGTGTTTTCTGCGCGCGGCTGTTTCAAACGCTCGTTCAGAAACAACAAACACAAGAGTACAGAAACGCCTTCACAACTGTTAAAATATTTATGATGCCGAGTTTGTGCGCCATGAACGTCTTAAGTACTTTAAATCTGTTGACCTGAAAGAGAAGTCCACATACGTCATTATATGGTAAAATGAACTGTCATGAATATTTTAACCACGGTCATGAATTTCAATTTGAAACGACGTCACAATCGGCACAACAGGTGGCATGTGGTAGGTAACTGATCTTATGAAACTTCCTGGCAGATTAAAACTGTGTGCCCGACCGAGACTCGAACTCGGGACTTTTGCCTTTCACGGGCTAATGCTCTACCATCTGAGCTACCGAAGCACGACTCACGGCCGGTACTCACAGCTTTACTTCTGCCAGTATCTCGTCTCCTACCTTCCAAACTTTACAGAAGCTCTCCTGCGAACCTTGCTGAACTAGCACTGCTGAAAAAAATATAGCGGAGACATGGCTTAGCCACAGCTTAGGGGATGTTTCCAGAATGAGATATTCACTCTGCAGCGGAGTGTGCGCTGATATGAAACTTCCTGGCAGATTAAAGCTGTGTGCCCGACCGAGACTCGAACTCGGGACCTTTGCCTTTCGTGGGAAAGTGCTCTACCATCTGAGCTACCGAAGCACGTCTCACGCCCGGTACTCACAGGTTTACTTCTGCCAGTATCCCGTCTCCTACCATGCAAACTGGCAGAAGTAAAGCTGTGAGTACTTTACTTTACTTCTGCCAGTACCTCGTCTCCTACCATGCAAACTGGCAGAAGTAAAGCTGTGAGTACCGGGCGTGAGTCGTGCTTCGGTAGCTCAGATGGTAGAGCACTTGCCCGCGAAAGGCAAAGGTCCCGAGTTCGAGTCTCGGTCGGGCACACAGTTTTAATCTGCCAGCAGGTTTCATATCAGCAGACACTCCGCTGCAGAGTGAAAATCTCATTCTGGTAACTGATCTTATGTTGGGCCTCTCGTACATCCCATTCTGAAAAATTAAGTAAGAAACCAATCTAATTAACGGTCAAGGGAAACAATATAACTGCCTGATTATTGTTTCTCCCAAATTAAGAAGAGCAGAACTGACGCTTTTGATTGGTGGGTACAAGATACAAGCAGACAGTCCAAAAAATATTCGAGACTCTTTTAATACAAAGTAGAGAAAAGTTGATATAGTGGTATAATGATATAAAAATGCCTTGTGGCACCACGGCCCGGTACAAGTCTTTTAATTTAACCCCAGTTCGGCGACTTTCGGGTTCTGACAACCAGCGGCACACAAGTTTTCCAAGTGGTCACCCAGCCAAGTACTAACCAGGCCCAACGCTACTTAATCCTTGGTACCTACGAGGCGAGGCTGTTTAAGTAGCGTGCTCTCATAGTACCCTAACATTGGTGCAGCTCGCCCGGAACGTTCGTACAACCGGGTGAAACTATCAGAAAACTCCTTCTTTGCGATGTTGGCTTAAATTTTAGTATTTTATCCATCTTCAGCAACTGTAGTTGTATACACTGAAGCGATCAGCAACCAGTTGCGTAACAGTTTTCATGAACTCAGTGCCCTCCTTGGAGGGGTATAACTATCGCACTATAACGTTCTGAAGAAGGACACTAAGTACTTGAAACCGGTTAGGAAATTAAATTTCCTTTATGCTGCTGATTTCTGATTATTTAGATATGCTTAAATTTCTGTTATGTCGTCAAAGCGTTAATCCTTCGTTGATTTCCTGCACTCTCTTATTTTTTTTGCAGGATTCGTATAGATAATACCAAGGCCCAATATCTGTGGTGATTTTTTCAGAAAAAAAAATTGGCACGTTTCACATTTCAGTCAAGTTGCGGCAGGTGACCTCGTGTCGTTGTTTCTGTTCTGTATGTGCGGGGCAAACGTCTCACATACTTCTCTCCTCTTCCTTCAGGAAAAAGTCTTGAGCAGTTGATTTAGAGAGGTTGTTTCACTCCGATTTGCGACACAACACTGACTCCCTGTGGTCGCACGTCCGCTACATAAAACATAGCCTGTTCACAGCAGCCTTGTCGAATGCACATATGTTGTTTACAGTCGTTAGTTCAAGCTGCCACCTCGTGTGCAGCACTGACGTCACTTATAGGCTAAGAATAAAATCGTATTCGGAATTCTTTGGGTGGGCGGCATAGTACGAATACCAAATAAAATCAGGAAGCATAATTAACTATAAACAAAGAAGAGAGGAATTTCGTGGGTACGCCTTGATTTCCTGAACAAACTTAAAGTAATTGTTTCATAGGCTGAAGAAAACTTCGACAGAATCACACTATTCGTTTAGAAAATAAGTTGCTGCATAGAAAATATCCGTATCCTTGTACCAAGATAGTCACGTTCTGATGAAACTCGTAAAGGGCAACAAATCGCACTGCCAGCCGATAATGTCTGACATTAATTTTTAAAAAAGCATGAAAATTCAGGAAAGATTCTTCAGCGGGTACCTTCGAATGTCATATTAGAAACTTCTAAAAAAAAAAGTTCAAATGTGTGTGAAATCTTATGGGACAACTGCTAAGGTCATCAGTCCCTTAGCTTACACACTACTTAACCTAAATTATCCTGAGGACCAACACACACACCCATGCCCGAGGGAGGACTCGAACCTCCGCCGGGACTAGCCCCACAGTCCATGACTGCAGCACCCTAGACCGCTCGGCCTAGAAACTTCAGTTGCTGGTTTTTTAACTACACGGATATGCTGTATTTCAAGACCTGTATCTACACCCATATACAATTTTGTATTTCATATCAATAACAGCGATCTTCTGTCCTAATTCGTTCGTATATTCGGAGATAGCATCCCATTTACATTTGCATCCATTTTAATACAGTATTGTACTAATAGTACTAAATGCATTTCCCTAAAATTATTGTCAGAAATTAGTTCACGAGCCCATTCGAAGTGTAAAAGGTTGCGAAAACACTCTTGACCTCTTGGAAACAAATAATTCTGAGCAAATAGGGAGCATCATGACGGACACAGGAATTAGTGACCACAACGTCGTTGTAGTGCGACTGAATACCACAGCATACAAATGCACCAAAATAAACGTAAAATATATCTATCTAAATAAGCAGATAAACATTCGCTTGTTGACTTCCTAAGAGACACACTCCGTTCCTTCTAAAGTAGCTATGTGACAGTAGACCACATGCGGCTTGAATTCAGAGAAATTGTACAGACAGCAATCGGGAAATTTAAAACAAATCAACGGAACTGACCCCCCCCATGATAGGACAAAACAGATGAAAAAACTGTTGCAGAAGCAACGAATAAAGCATACCAAATTCACAAGAACTCAAAATCTCTAAGATTAGCAAAGTTTTAGAATACCTACGAATTTAGCGAGTACTTACAGGGTGTTTCAAAAATGACCGGTATATTTGAAACGGCAATAAAAACTAAACGAGCAGCGATAGAAATACACCGTTTGTTGCAATATGCTTGGGACAACAGTACATTTTCAGGCGGACAAACTTTCGAAATTACAGTAGTTACAATTTTCAACAACAGATGGCGCTGCAAGTGATGTGAAAGATATAGAAGACAACGCAGTCTGTGGGTGCGCCATTCTGTACATCGTCTTTCTGCTGTAAGCGTGTGCTGTTCACAATGTGCAAGTGTGCTGTAGACAACATGGTTTATTCCTTAGAACAGAGTATTTTTCTGGTGTTGGAATTCCACCGCTTAGAACACAGTGTTGTTGCAACAAGACGAAGTTTTCAACGGAGGTTTAATGTAACCAAAGGACCGAAAAGCGATACAATACAGGATATGTTTGAAAAATTTCAACGGACTGGGAACGTGACGGATGAACGTGCTGGAAAGGTAGGGCAACCGCGTACGGCAACCACAGAGGGCAACACGCAGCTAGTGCAGCAGGTGATCCGACAGCGGCCTCGGGTTTCCGTTCACCGTGTTGCAGCTGCGGTCCAAATGACGCCAACGTCCACGTATCGTCTCATGCGCCAGAGTTTAAACCTCTATCCATACAAAATTCAAATGCGGCAACCCCTCAGCGCCGCTACCATTGCTGCACGAGAGACATTCGCTAACGATATAGTGCACAGGATTGATGACGGCGATATGCATGTGGGCAGCATTTGGTTTACTGACGAAGCTTATTTTTACCTGGACGGCTTCGTCAATAAACAAAAAAAATGGTTCAAATGGCTCTGAGCACTATGGGACTCAACAGCTTAGGTCATAAGTCCCCTAGAACTTAGAACTACTTAAACCTAACTAACCTAAGGACATCACACACACCCATGCCCGAGGCAGGATTCGAACCTGCGACCGTAGCAGCCCCGCGGTTCCGGACTGCAGCGCCAGAACCGCACGGCCACCGCGGCCGGCGTCAATAAACAGAACTGGCGCATATGGGGAACCGAAAAGCCCCATGTTGCAGTCCCATCGTCCCTGCATCCTCAAAAAGTACTGGTCTGGGCCGCCATTTCTTCCAAAGGAATCATTGGCCCATTTTTCAGATCCGAAACGATTACTGCATCACGCTATCTGGAAATTCTTCGTGAATTTGTGGCGGTACAAACTGCCTTAGACGACACTGCGAACACCTCGTGGTTTATGCAAGATGGTGCCCGGCCACATCGCACGGCCGACGTCTTTAATTTCCTGAATGAATATTTCAATGATCGTGTGATTGCTTTGGGCTATCCGAAAGATACAGGAGGCGGCGTGGATTGGCCTCCCTATTCGCCAGACATGAACCCCTGTGACTTCTTTCTGTGGGGACACTTGAAAGACCAGGTGTACCGCCAGAATCCAGAAACAATTAAACAGCTGATGCAGTACATCTCATTTGCATGTGAAGCAATTCCGCCAGACACGTTGTCAAAGGTTTCGGGTAATTTAATTCAGAGACTACGCCATATTATTGCTACGCATGGTGGATATGTGGAAAATATCGTACTATAGAGTTTCCCAGACCGCAGCGCCATCTGTTGTTGAAAATTGTAACTACTGTAATTTCGAAAGTTTGTCTGCCTGAAAATGTACTGTTGTCCCAAGCATATTGCAACAAACGGTGTATTTCTATCGCTGCTCGTTTAGTTTTTATTGCCGTTTCAAATATACCGGTCATTTTTGAAACACCCTGTATATGCTACGTGCTTCTAATAGCTTCGAGATCGAAACTCTGTCTCTACATCTGTCAGCAAACCAAAAGAGATTTTCGTGCTGTAAAAATACACCATTGGCAAGACACAATCAGTACTTTTACTGCGTGACAGTAGTGACACATAAGCGGAGCTCCTAAATACAGTTCTCCGAAACTGCTTCACCAAAGAAGACGAAGTAAATACTGCAGAATTCGAATCAAGAATAGCTGCTAATAGGAGTTACGTAGAAGTAGATATCGTTGCTGTAGTAAAGCAGCAACATAGATCACGACAAGTCTTCTGGTACCGACTCTATACCAGTCACATTCCTCTCAGAGTACGCTGATATAATAAGTGCATAGTAATCATGTACAACCGTTCATTCGACAAAAGATCGGCATATAAAGATTTGAAAGTTGCACAGGTCAGACGAATACACAGAAAGCAAACCATCGTAATCCGCTAATAATGTTTTGCAGTTGGATTTTAGAACATACACTGTGATGACCAAAGTCACGGGATACCTCGTAATGGCGTGATGGGCTTCTTATGAAATCGCATGTCTATGGAATATCGTCTCAGTTATGCATTGGGGTTCATGATTTCCTCTACGAAAGGTCACATCGTAATAAATGATGGAAAGTTATCGAGCAAACCAAAAGTGTCATCTGGCGTTCTTCAAAGAATATTTATTGGCCTTCTGAGACTTCTAATATACGTAAACGATTTAGGAGACAATATGAGCAGCCCTCTTAGATTGTTTTCAGATGATACTGTAGTTTACAGTGTAGAAAGTCATCAGAAAATCAAAACCAATAGCAAAATGGTATATAAAAGGTATGAGTCTGGTGCGAAAAGTGGAAGTTATGCAAAGTAGTGAAAAGTGTGATGTCATCTATATGAGTACGAAAAGTGATCCGTTAAATTTCGGTTACACGACAAATCCATAAAAGCTGTCAGTTCAACTAAATATCTATGGATTAGTATTACGAAGAACTTAAACTGGGAAGATCACATACATTATTTGATTGGTAAAGTGAACAAAAGCGCTTTACTAGCGGAATAGTTATAAGATGCGACAGATCTGCTAAAGTGGCTGCCTACACTTCGCTTGTTCGTAATCTTCTAGAGAACCACTGTGCAGTATGGGGCCCTCACCAGTTAGGGTTGACGGGGGACGTCGAACAAGTTCAAAGAAGGTCGTTCTGTACTGCTGCGATATAGGGGAAAGCAAGTCACGGATACGATACACGAATTGGAGTGGCAATTTTTTTATCCTGCCTGGTAGGCGGCGAGTGGGTGTGCTCCTGTAAACTGAAGGGTAGGCCGAATGTAGGAAGCTAGGAGGAGCAGGTGAGGTAGAACTCTCGGTACTGCAGTGTGAATTTAAATCACCTTTGCTTTAGCAAGAAGATGAATACATCAGGATTACGTAACTTTGGCTGATATGATCACGTAGGTGCGAAACTGTACATCAGTCAAGTTACAGTGGAAAAATCTGTAGTGGCTAGCCCACTATGAGATAGAAACAATGTTGCTTGGTCGTCTGCTCGCCATCAAATGGGTAGAATCTGCAGCGGCGCTCGTAGAGCTGCATAGAGGGCGCTGTCGTCGGTGTCGTAGTGCCAGCCTAGCAGAGCGCACCTACGTTGTGGCATCGTGGCTATCGATACCACATCAATCATTAAAACGAAGGCGTTTTTCGTTGCTACTGGATCTTTAAGTGAAATGTGAATCAGCAACTTTCTCCTCCAAATGCGAAAATGTTCCTACCTACACATAGGGAGAAATGAACGTGGTAACAGAACAAGAAAAAGCGGAGCTCGCACGGAAAGATTTAAATGTTCGTTTCTCCCGGATGCTGTTCGATAGAAAAACGGTAGCGTAATAGTATGAAAGTGATTCGATTAACCCCTCCGCCAGGGTCCTAAGTGTGAAATGCGGAGTAGTGATGCAGACGTAGAAGAATTTTAGTATTCATTGTACGGCAGCTGTAGCTGCTGCGCTGAGAACGAGATGTCCCCAAACAACAGTCAGAGACATCGCCCAGAATATGCTGCAGCTTCTCGCCAAGACTAGTGGTACCGCCAGACTGGATCCATTAGGTCGCCGTCAGAGTGAACGATCAAACGAGTGAGTTCATCTCAAAGCCCGATAAGTATCGCCCTACAGCTGTCCTCTCTCCATGCGGTAGCTCGATATACCTGATACTGGTTTGGCGCGCAATGTTGCAGCATCTCGAAGAAAATCACAATAACTCTTCCTACATCCTCTAAATAAAATATGGTAGGCCAGAAATATTCCAGCTGTTAGTGGGGGACAATTTCTGATCCCCTCCTCAGAGAAAGGAACGTCCTAACGAAGTCCGTGGGAAAGACACTGATGTCTATGGTTAAACGTGACGTAGTCTTCTGCCTAGAGATTAGGATTTTTTTTTTATACCGTGTTGGCGAATTTCTGTCTGGCGTTTCTGAGTCGATTTGTCCTTAACGGACCATTTTAAATGTAACCATATTACCAGTTGCTACAAACAAATAGTAGGAAGCACGGCAAAGTGCCAAATGAAATGCTACTTGCTTAAGGATAGTTTTTCAGGTTTACTTTAATCTCTCATCCCTGCAGCAGCCACTCGCTACCTGCAGCTACCGATTTGTAGATTAATGGTAGACATTTACTTATTTTTTGTTTACTTAATCTCTACATAGAGCGTGTGTCCTCTCGTAACTTTATAAGTTTATTGTTAGTATCACATGCAGAGCAATGTTTGGTACAGTTTTATTAATGATTAAGTTTATTGTTAGTATCACATGGAGCGCAATGTTTGGTACAGTTTTATTAATGACGATGTAACAATACGGCATGCAACAAATCCTCCTCTGCGCAGCCAACATTTTCATTTCACAGCATCATTTGAAACCTGCGTTCTCAGTTACTTGCTGGATGTATTTCGGTCTCTGCCTTCATCTACAATTTTCACACTCTACAGCCCCCACTAGTATCATAAAGTTTTATTCCCTGATGTATTAAAAGATGCCCTATTATCCTGTCCCTAGTTCTTATCAGTGTTTTCCCTATACTCCTTTCACAGCCAAATCTGCGGAAAACCTCCTCATACCTTTCCTCGTCGGTCCACCTAATTTCCGACATCCTGCTATACCACACAGCTCAAATGCTTTGATTCATTTTCCACAGTCAATGTTTCACTACCATACTGACCTCCAGACGTACATTTCCAGAAGTGCTTTCTCAAATTAAGACCAAAGCCTCAGATTAGTACAGGGTGTTTGTAAATGAATATTGGAGTTTTAACGTTTTATAATATTTAATACAAACGTTCATAAGTGTGTCTTCAGTGATTGTAGCAACAGCTGCTTCAATCCGGTTTCTTAATTCAGTGAGGTCTGCTGGTAGCGGAGGCGCGTATACACGATCCTTGATGAAGCCGCAAAGGAAAAAATCGCATGGCTTTAGTTCGGGTGAACGTGGATGCCATGCGGCCTTGCGGCTGATCAACGTTTGGGAAGAACTCGGCTATAGGCTTGATGTGTGCCGAGTGAAAAATGGTGTTCACAGTGAACATTTATAAGGTTCTTGGTAAAACGGTATGAGTTGCTCTTTCATTTGACATATCATTTATAACTGTAAGTTAATATAATAAATATTATAAAGCCTTAAAACCCCGATATTCATTTACAAACATCCCGAATGTTTCTTTTGGCCAGGAATCCTGTTTTTGCCGGTCCTAGTCTGCTTTTTATGTCCTACTCGCTCCGACCAACGTGGCTTATTTTGGTGCCTAGGAAGCAGAATTGCTTAACTTCGTCTACTTCGTGATTCCCAATTTTGATATTAAGTTTCTCTTTGTTCTCAATTCTGCTGATTATCATTATTTTCGTAGTTATTCGATTTAATCACAGTCCAGTTTCTGTGCTCATTAGACTGGACATTTCATTCAACATGTTCTGTAATCCTTCTTCACTTCCGCTGAGGATAGCAATGTCAATAGAGAAATTTATCTTTGTTACCCTTTCACCCTGAATTTTAATACAACTCTTCAACCTTTCTTTTATTTACGTCATTACTTCTTCAGAATAATGATGGAACTATTGGGCGGAAGACTACATCCTGTCTTACATTTTTCATCCGAACTCTTCGTTTCGGTCTTCTAATATTATTCTTCCCTCGTGCGTTCCCTACAGGTTACCCCTATTTTTTTCATGATTTAGAACATCTTGCACCATTTTAAATTGTCCATAGCTTTTTCCAGGTCGACAAATCCTATGATTTTTCTTCAGTGTTGCTTCTATTATTAACCGTAATTGCCTCTAAGGTGTCTTCGCCTTTCCTAAAGCCAACCTGATCGTCATTTAACACATCCTCAATTTTCTTTTCCATCTTCTATGTACTGTTCTTGTCAACAGCTTGGATGCATGAGCTGTTGTTGGTTTTCCGGTAGTTCTCGCTCTTGTCGATCTTTTCAAATTGCATGGCCACCTAGATCACTAGATTTGAGCCCTTGAAATTTCCGGCTGTGGGGTTTCCTGAAAGACAGGGCATATCAGCGGGTCACTGGCATACTTTGACGGTTGTAGCTGAGCTTTGCGGGAAAAAGTAGAGCAATATTTAGTGCGGTTCTACGCTATCGTGGATGCAGATGTTCGTCACATTGAGGAACGTGTGTAACCAGGAACGTAAACAAATGTTCAAATGTGTATGAAATCTTATGCTAAGGTCATCAGTCCCTAAGCTTACACACTACTTAACCTAAATTATCCTAACGACAAACACACACACACCCATGCCGAAGGGAGGACTCGAACCTCCGCCTGGACCAGGGAACGTAAACATATTACCCTCTGATGTGCAAATTAAAATGTGTTTCATTCTGTGGTTTATGTGTTATTTTTATTCCGCATGTCCTTACTAATGTTTCGACAAAGTTTCATTGTCCTACAATCAGTGGTTTTTGATGGAGGCCCTCTCAAGTACCGAAAATTTAATATTAATCATTCTGTACTTGAGCCATTGTGCCATGATAAAGCCCCGAAAATATTTGCAAGGTTATGTATGAACACATGTTTTTACGGCGATTTACACTGGCCCTACTTTGAAAACACCGCCTGGAAACGTCTCCCGCAGAGCTTAGTAGTCCTCTGACACTATGGACGTGAAGAACGTGGACAGTTATTGGAACGCATCTTTTTTTTTTTGTCATCAGTCTACTGAGTGGTTTGATGCGGCCCGCCACGAATTCCTTTCCTGTGCTAACCTCTTCATCTCAGAGTAGCACTTGCAACCTACGTCCTCAATTATTTGCTTGACGTATTCCAATCTCTGTCTTCTTCTACAGTTTTTGCCCTCTACAGCTCCCTCTAGTAAGATGGAAGTCATTCCCTCATGTCTTAGCAGATGTCCTATCATCCTGTCCCTTCTCCTTATTAGTGTTTTCCACATATTCCTTTCCACTCCGATTCTGCGTAGAACCTCCACATTCCTTACCTTATCAGTCCACCTAATTTTCAACATTCGTCTAGAGCACCACATGTCAAATGCTTCGATTCTCTTCTGTTCCGGTTTTCCCACAGTCCATGTTTCACTACCATACAATGCTGTACTCCAGACGTACATCCTCAGAAATTTCTTCCTCAAATTAAGGCCGGTATTTGATATTAGTAGACTTCTCTTGGCCAGAAATGCCTTTTTTGCCATAGCGAGTCTGCTTTTGATGTCCTCCTTGCTCCGGCCGTAATTGGTTATTTTACTGCCTAGGTAGCAGAATTCCTTAACTTCATTGACTTCGTGACCATCAATCGTGATGTTAAGTTTCTCGCTGTTCTCATTTCTACTACTTCTCATTACCTTCGACTTTCTCCGATTTACTCTCAAACCGTACTGTGTGCTCATTAGACTGTTCATTCCGTTCAGCAGATCATTTAATTCTTCTTCACTTTCACTCAGGATAGCAATGTCATCAGCGAATCGTATCATTGATATCCTTTCACCTTGTATTTTAATTCCACTCCTTAACCTTTCTTTTATTTCCATGATTGCTTCCTCGATGTATAGATTGAAGAGTAGTGGCGAAAGGCTATAGCCTTGTGTTACACCCTTCTTAATAAGAGCACTTCGTTCTTGATCGTCCACACTTATTATTCCCTCTTGGTTGTTGTACATATTGTATATGACCCGTCTCTCCCTATAGCTCACCCCTACTTTTTTCAGAATCTCGAACAGCTTGCACCAGTTTATACTGTCGAACGCTTTTTCCAGGTCGGCAAATCCTATGAAAGTGTCTTGATTTTTCTTTAGCCTTGCTTCCATTATTATCCGTAACGTCAGAATTTCCTCTCCCGTCCCTTTACTTTTCCTAAAGCCAAACTGATCGTCACCTAGCGCATTCTCAATTTTCTTTTCCATTCTTCTGTATATTATTCTTGTAAGCAGCTTCGATGCATGAGCTGTGAAGCTGATTGTGCGATAATTCTCGCACTTGTCAGCTCTTGCCGTCTTCGGAATTGTGTGGATGATGCTTTTCCGAAAGTCAGATGGTATATCGCCAGACTCATATTTTCTACACACCAACGTGAATAGTCGTTTTGTTGCCACTTCCCCCAATGATTTTAGAAATTCTGACGGAATGTTACCTATCCGTTCTGCCTTATTTGACCGTAAGTCCTCCAACATCAATGACCACATAAAACGACCACACCAAGTTCATGATCGAGATAGAGACGGAGGGTGTCTTGCCATTCCTTGACTTCCTTGCCCCTCGAAAAGGAAATGGGTGTGTCAGGCACAGCGTTTGCCGTAACCCAACCACAGTGACCGGTGAACGCAAGTCACGAACTACCATCGCCCATCTCTGTTCTAAAGATCTTGACGTGTCGAGCAGAAGCAGTTTCAGGATATGAAAACCCGCCGAAACAAGTGAGGCGCTCACGGAAATTTTTAAAAGAAAGTGCCTACAAAAACAGACTAATTTTGCAAGTCGTTACATCGGAGTTTAGTGACCAGGAGTTCCCGCTGAGGACACAAAGCAGCTCGTCTTTCTGCCGTTCTGTGGCGCAGCAGTGAACGGCGAATAGAACACGAGATGTGCTTCCGCATTCGGTATCCTCAGAAATCAGTGGTAACAGGACGTTGTGAAACGGACGTAGACTTGCCTTCGACTATTGTTAAACAATTTTTTTTCTTTATTATTATTTCACTAACCCATGCACCACATTGGCGTTGTGGGGCATAGCAGTTAGCAGTACAGCTTGTAAGGTGGCTGTAATTTAGCACCTTACAAGCACATCTACATACTTTGCCGTGATTTACAACCGGAATTACGTATCATTTGGTAGGTTGTACATCGTACATATGAGTATTTAATGAAGACTGACATTTTCACGTACACCTTGTAAATAGCTGTTAACACCTGTTGCAGGAATGGTGATGGAGCTCTAAACAATGTAATGAATGAAATTTCATGGCAGATTAAAACTGTGTGCCCGACCGAGACTCGAACTCGGGACCTTTGCCTTTCGCGGGCAAGTGCTCTACCATCTGAGCTACTGAAGCACGACTCGCAGGAGAGCTTCTGTAAAGTTTGGAAAGTAGGAGACGAGATACTGGCAGAAGTAAAGCTGTGAGTACCGGGCATGAGTCGTGCTTCGGTAGCTCAGATGGTAGAGCACTTGCCCGCGAAAGGCAAAGGTCCCGAGTTCGAGTCTCGGTCGGGCACACAGTTTTAATCTGCCAGGAAGTTTCATATCAGCGCACACTCCGCTGCAGAGTGAAAATCTCATTCCAGCGTAATGAATGATTGCCTATAGTAGTAGAGGTTGGAACGCCAGTGGAAATGAAATGGCAGGCGTAGCTCAAGCCCTGGGTGGAAAATGCCGCACAGGTGTGTTGGTCCTGCTGAACCCAGGAAGCAGATAAGATGGATGACGGTCTGGGCACCTGAGCGTGAAGCACAATACAGCGGCGACCGGCCGGCCTTGTAGCAGGGTCGAAAGGACAACCGGATAACACTTCTGAAACTCTGAAAGTATTGGACGCAGCAGAGAGGAACGAGGAAGCGTAACCTCCGACATTGCAGGCTGGGTTATTTCCGAGGATTTTTACCCTGAGAAGCGTACCACTGTATGAGTATAGGTATTTCCTCGCAAACTTTCGGCACTCGACGACAAAAGACTAAAATATGGTTGGTCGGCATTCGGAAGAAGCTGTAGAGAGGGAGAATATTCCGTGGTTTCGGAAATATGATTCGCCTTCTGAGTTACGAGGGGGGGGGGGGGGGGAGTGAGCCGAGCTTTGCTGGGAAGCCGGCGGGGGAGCAAAGCAAAGAGGTCTTACATTTTGAGTGCCCATGTTGGACGGTCGCTCAGTATCAGCTTTTGTTGGTACAAAGACGGACTTACTGTCTTTGCTCTCAGGAGATTTTATAGTTAGAACGGTTAGGCACTGTACTGGCGTGAACTTATACGATTCTGGACTTCGCCTCCGGGTATCGAGTCATCGTTGAGTACGCAGCGTTCAGTGATTGAGAGCACTTCCTCTGTCTATACTCACGTAGAGACGTAATCTGAATTCAGTCCTTGTGGCTGGGAACTCGCGTTTCTTGTCTGTAGAACGCAGAGAGGAGAAGACGGTATTAGATCACAGTAGTCAGAGGATCGCCTTCTGCCATCCTAGTGTTTGAAAGAGTTTCTATTTTGAGACTGGAGTTCTGATACACTAGACGCAATATGTACTGTGATATTGTTAACTGCTTCGGCTTATTAGATCTATAAAGCTTAACAGCTGTGATCACGTGAATTTTATTTCCACTGAGGTTGCACACCACTGTAGATCATCTTTAGAAGTAGTGTTTTCTAGTGTTTGGTACGTAGGTGACGTCAGTCATTTCGCGCTATTTTTATATTAGATCACGTAGCCATAAAAAGGGGCAGATTAGGGCAATTGATTAGTCGTAATAGTTAGGAAATTCATTTGTATCTATTTATGTCCATTGGACATTGATATATAAACAGTTGTAATAGAAAGGGGTCTAAATCTACAATAAGCGAATAAGCAGAAACAGCATTTGTCATTTTATAGTTACTAGTTCCCTTAATCATTCATTTATGTTTGTGTTGTAATTTATATGTCAAAGAGCAAGAAGGAGGAGATATCATCATTAAGAGATCCTAAGATCTGCTTCATGGAGTAGTCAGACAGGGCCAGATCTTCATTTTAGCGTTCAGTATTTTCCGTTGCCCACATTCATTTTACACCTGCCCGGAGTAGCATCTTGGAAGCTAACCCGTTATTCAACCAATTGCCAATAAAAATTAAACGAGACGGAAAAGCAAGAAATGAAAAGACGAGATATTACAATGAATTTAAAACTTTGTAAACTGAAAATAAAATGGAAGTATTTATATATGCGACAGATAGGCTTTCTTACACTTGTAGTTAAATACAGCAGTAGTAAAAGGTAAAACGAAACACAATAAGACCACATTTAAAATATTTATGACATGATATCGGAACACACGAAAGAATGTTTTTGATGGGACAAAAGTTTGGCTGGCAAGGAAGATAGAAATGTGATGATAAAATGATGCAGGACTGGTGCATGTTATTGATGGGGTAAGAGTGGCTGTTGGGATAGAAGAGGGGATGGATTGGGGGGAGGGGTGGTTCTTGGTGAGACTAATAGTCGCTGAGAAAACGGGAGATGGAGAAAGAAAGGCAGATGACGAAAAATGGGGCAAGGAAGGTATGAAGTGGAGGGAGAGGTAGCCCTGATGAGGTGGAAGGGGGATGGGCTGATAGCTGGCAGGATGAGTAAATGTCTGGACAGAGCTCATGCTCTGGGAGAGGGGAGATGGTTGAAGTTTCTTCGGAAGAGTCAGTGGAGGCTGCGTATGTGTAGGGTTTGTGAGTTGGTAAAGGTGCAGTAGCATATGAGGATTTGAAAGTAGAGGCGGATCTATAGGATTATTGGAGTCAAGTTTGCAGATGGCGTAGATTGTTCAAAGGTGTTCAGCTAGAGTAAGAAGAGGTGGAAATTTATTTAGTTGGTAATGGATCTTTGTGTGCGGAAGGTAAATGGATGCATGATGTTCTAGGATCTGGAGGAACTTGTAGAACTTGTGTGGGGTGGAGATCCATGGATTATTTGCATAACAAAGGATGGATCAGATCAGCAAAGGGCAGTGGATAAGTGCAACTCAAGTTCGGCCAATTACTAGTTTTAGTCTATGATGGGCTTTCTGTTGAATGGTTAGTAGGTGAGGTTTCCATGTTAGTTGCCAGACGGTTGCTAGTCCAAAATATTTTAGTGTATTAGTTATCAGGACAGGACCGTCGTAACTGGTAAGGTAGAACCCATGGAGATGGAAGGTGTGGTGGTGTGTCCTATAAGTATTGCCGGCGTTTGGGAAGGTTCGGTCTTGAGGGGCCATTGGCTACACCAGGAAGTAAAGTGATTATGGTGAATCTGGAATATAGGATAGTTAGTGAGGAAAGTGGTGTTGTCAGTGCACTGGTGGACTGGTGGAGGTTGGACATATTAGCTGTGTAGAGGAGATAGAGTGGAGATCATGGAGCCTTGGGGCACATCTGAAGTGGGATCAAAAGTACGACAATTTATGGTGTAAATGCTAACAAAGGATTGGCTATTAGAGAGTAAGGTTGCAATAAGGTGGACATAATTAATTGCAAGTGCGTAAGTCTACAGTTTGAAAAAGAAACCGAAATTCCATATGCAAACATAGGCTTCCTCCAGATCAAGGGAGGTAAAACTAGCGTTTTTCAGGCGTTGAGCTGTTGGGTGGGAAATAGTTGCTGAAGCTGCCATTAGAAGGGAATGTGGGATGGAAGACGTACTCTCTAAGGGAGAGGAGGTGGTTTTTGTGCAGGTGTTGATGGATACGTCAGGAGAAGATGGATTCGAAGACCTTGCTGGACATTGAAGGGAGGCAGATGGGGTGGTAAGAGGAGGTATTAGTAGACGGTTTCTGTGGTTTAAGAAACTGTAGAATTTGGGGGTTTACCACACATCAGAATAGTAACCCATGGAGAGGATAGTCATATAAAGGGTGGCAACGATGATGAGAAAGGAGAGGGGGCATCCTTCAAGGTGTCAGTAAGTGGTGAGGACATGGCCACAGTATGTTGGATTTTCTGTGAAGTGCTGTGATTGGAGTATTTAATTACGTATGTGCTGAGTTGTGCAGATGCTGGAACCTGTGAGCCATGAGTGTGGCAGCATTGTTAGATTGTTCGTGGATGGTAGGTAAGAGGGAGTAGTCAAAATGAGAGTCATCAGGAATGGAGAAGATGTGAGAGCGATAGGATGCAAATTGGTCAGGTTTGCTCCATTTTTCAGGAAATGGAAGGTTGTTCTGGAGGAGTGGGTAGTGAGGTATGGAATCACCGCCAGTGATTGGATGGAATGCTTCCCAGTACTTGGAAGAGTTACTGGGCAGTGTAGTGTTGAGTCTGTTCCGAGTATGGCGAGGCGTTTATTCGCATATAGTAAATTACTGATGTGTGTCTGTATTTGCCAGCGGCGAATTCCTCTATCTATTACAATAACCACTTAATGCCTCGCTTATTTATATTTAGCCTTGTTGCTGATTTATATCGATAACAGTATGCATTTGCCTTACTTCCATACATTCGCCGCTATAATCCTGTAACTGATTATAGCCAGACTATACAATCTTATTTATAAGCTGTTAATATGTTGTATAAACCTTTCCTGTGTGAGACGTATCATAGTGTACGAAAAGCCCTCTAGCGGTTAAGTTCTTACGATCGGTGCGCGCCTACGTAACATTCTGGCGGCCGAGACAACAGAAGGCGCTAATCATTGATCTGAGGTATTTTGTCATATAGACATACAGACATTTAGGTAATTTGTAGGTTATTATAAGCAGTGTATAACGTATATTTTATTTTTGGCCGTAAATTCACTATAAAAGTGTCAAAGCCTGTTATCTTTATATATTTCCTTTAAAGTATATTATATGTTACTGTATTCAACTTTAATTTTATCACAGTTGGTTTCTGTAATAGTTACCAAAATTTAAAAGTCTGCTACATGTACACTCCTGGAAATTGAAATAAGAACACCGTGAATTCATTGTCCCAGGAAGGGGAAACTTTATTGATACATTCCTGGGGTCAGATACATCACATGATCACACTGACAGAACCACAGGCACATAGACACAGGCAACAGAGCATGCACCATGTCGGCACTAGTACTGTGTATATCCACCTTTCGCAGCAATGCAGGCTGCTATTCTCCCATGGAGACGATCGTAGAGATGCTGGATGTAGTCCTGTGGAACGGCTTGCCATGCCATTTCCACCTGGCGCCTCAGTTGGACCAGCGTTCGTGCTGGACGTGCAGACCGCGTGAGACGACGCTTCATCCAGTCCCAAACATGATCAATGGGGGACAGATCCGGAGATCTTGCTGGCCAGGGTAGTTGACTTACACCTTCTAGAGCACGTTGGGTGGCACGGGATACATGCGGACGTGCATTGTCCTGTTGGAACAGCAAGTTCCCTTGCCGGTCTAGGAATGGTAGAACGATGGGTTCGATGACGGTTTGGATGTACCGTGCACTATTCAGTGTCCCCTCGACGATCACCAGTGGTGTACGGCCAGTGTAGGAGATCGCTCCCCACACCATGATGCCGGGTGTTGGCCCTGTGTGCCTCGGTCGTATGCAGTCCTGATTGTGGCGCTCACCTGCACGGTGCCAAACACGCATACGACCATCATTAGCACCAAGGCAGAAGCGACTCTCATCGCTGAAGACGACACGTCTCCATTCGTCCCTCCATTCACGCCTGTCGCGACACCACTGGAGGCGGGCTGCACGATGTTGGGGCGTGAGCGGAAGACGGCCTAACGGTGTGTGGGACCGTAGCCCAGCTTCATGGAGACGGTTGCGAATGGTCCTTGCCGATACCCCAGGAGCAACAGTGTCCCTAATTTGCTGGGAAGTGGCGGTGCGGTCCCCTACGGCACTGCGTAGGACCCTACGGTCTTGGCGTGCATCCGTGCGTCGCTGCGGTCCGGTCCTAGGTCGACGGGCACGTGCACCTTCCGCCGACTACTGGCGACAACATCGATGTACTGTGGAGACCTCACGCCCCACGTGTTGAGCAATTCGGCGGTACGTCCACCCGGCCTCCCGTATGCCCACTATACGCCCTCGCTCAAAGTCCGTCAACTGCACATACGGTTCACGTCCACGCTGCCGCGGCATGCTACCAGTGTTAAAGACTGCGATGGAGCTCCGTATGCCACGGCAAACTGGCTGACACTGACGGCGGCGGTGCACAAATGCTGCGCAGCTAGCGCCATTCGACGGCCAACACCGCGGTTCCTGGTGTGTCCGCTGTGCCGTGCGTGTGATCATTGCTTGTACAGCCCTCTCGCAGTGTCCGGAGCAAGTATGGTGGGTCTGACACACCGGTGTCAATGTGTTCTTTTTTCCATTTCCAGGAGTGTATTTTACCCACTACATATTCATCACATTATGGTTCTTATATTATGGTTCTTATGTAAATGAAGAATACATCTAAGGCTACAGTAGCTACATCTATGAAGCATATAGACAAACACATTTCTGGTAGCTACTGGACTTCAGTATGTTTTGTACAGTAACGCCAGTTGCAAAATGACTGTGTGTACGATGTGTCCTATTTTACACCATATTTTAGTTCTACGTGTCGATGCTTTGCTGTGTGTATTTATATGTTTCGACGATACCATTACGGCTTTATCACATTAGGACGTGGTATAGAACAGGTACGCTTTACCTTATTTTATCTGTACATTCCCAGTTTGTATCAAGAGTATACCGTGATAGTAAATACAGTATTGTGTGATCTGAGGTTTTCCCAGCGTACAGAAATCTTGAAAATTTCTCGGGTATTCAGCCGGGTAACGTCGTCCAAAAGGCGTGATATTTCGGCAAGCCGACTTCTTGTTATCTCCAGGAGTTCTCGGCCTCCAAAACGTCGACTTGCCGAAATATCACACCTTTTGAACGACGCTACCAGGCTGAATACCCGAGAAATTTTCAAAAAAATTCTGTATGGTTTTGAAAGACAGACTGCCCACTAGTTGCATATTTTTTATATTGTAGATCTGAAGATGGTCATTACTGGCTGAAGCCGCTCATCGTCGAAGGACTTTATATTGTGAACAAGGACTGGAATAAAAAAAATTTGAGGATCAAAAGTTGTTTGTGGTTTTTTAGTTATGGCGCTAGTAGATGGCATTCGGGTGGTTCTGTGGTTTTTGGAGGTTGTAGGATAGGTTGGGGAATCGGTGAAGTTGGGATGTGGCATGGTGCAGATCCTTGCCATAGGCTTGAGTAGGTTCTGTTACATTTTGAATGTAGTGTGGTTTCAGGCACTGCAATGGTGGCTCGGCGAGTTATTACGTTTGCTGGAGTTGCAGGGGAGGTAATTCATGTGGGAAAAATTGGAATGGAGCAGGCGTATATTTGGTAGAATACATGGAAGAGGTCGTGGGAAGGGTGAGTTAGGGAAAGGAAGCGACTGCGGATGGCGATGAGACTGCTGGAAGGGGAAGGTGGACATATGGTGGTGGGCCAGAGGAAGTGCTCCACATAGTAGGGTGGGAGCGGATGAGAGGGTGGTCTATACGACAGAGCTGTCTGGAGGGTCCATTATGGGTCAAACAAAACAGGAGACAGGAGGTTCGGTGCTAATTACCAGTGGCAGAGTGTTGCCATGATGGTGGGAGGTAAAGGCAGCGACGTACGGTGTGACGTCAGACTGCAGATGTGGATGTAGGCGGCGGCGGCGGCGGCGACGAAAACTTATGCGGCGGGGCGAGTTGACTGCGGCGGTGGCGGCTGCGATGACGGCGACCGAAGCGGCGACACTGAAACGATGACAAGCAAGGAGATTGTGATGAACACACATAGAAGAAAGCCTTGACGACACAGGCAATTTGTGCAGACGGAGAGACACAGAAGCAAACCACATGGGAGTAGAACCAACCAGTCTACGCAAAGCAAGAGCAGCACCAAACTACACTCCTGGAAATGGAAAAAAGAACACATTGACACCGGTGTGTCAGACCCACCATACTTGCTCCGGACACTGCGAGAGGGCTGTACAAGCAATGATCACACGCACGGCACAGCGGACACACCAGGAACCGCGGTGTTGGCCGTCGAATGGCGCTAGCTGCGCAGCATTTGTGCACCGCCGCCGTCAGTGTCAGCCAGTTTGCCGTGGCATACGGAGCTCCATCGCAGTCTTTAACACTGGTAGCATGCCGCGACAGCGTGGACGTGAACCGTATGTGCAGTTGACGGACTTTGAGCGAGGGCGTATAGTGGGCATGCGGGAGGCCGGGTGGACGTACCGCCGAATTGCTCAACACGTGGGGCGTGAGGTCTCCACAGTACATCGATGTTGTCGCCAGTGGTCGGCGGAAGGTGCACGTGCCCGTCGACCTGGGACCGGACCGCAGCGACGCACGGATGCACGCCAAGACCGTAGGATCCTACGCAGTGACGTAGGGGACCGCACCGCCACTTCCCACCAAATTAGGGACACTGTTGCTCCTGGGGTATCGGCGAGGACCATTCGCAACCGTCTCCATGAAGCTGGGCTACGGTCCCGCACACCGTTGGGCCGTCTTCCGCTCACGCCCCAACATCGTGCAGCCCGCCTCCAGTGGTGTCGCGACAGGCGTGAATGGAGGGACGAATGGAGACGTGTCGTCTTCAGCGATGAGAGTCGCTTCTGCCTTGGTGCCAATGATGGTCGTATGCGTGTTTGGCGCCGTGCAGGTGAGCGCCACAATCAGGACTGCATACGACCGAGGCACACAGGGCCAACACCCGGCATCATGGTGTGGGGAGCGATCTCCTACACTGGCCGTACACCACTGGTGATCGTCGAGGGGACACTGAATAGTGCACGGTACATCCAAACCGTCATCGAACCCATCGTTCTACCATTCCTAGACCGGCAAGGGAACTTGCTGTTCCAACAGGACAATGCACGTCCGCATGTATCCCGTGCCACCCAACGTGCTCTAGAAGGTGTAAGTCAACTACCCTGGCCAGCAAGATCTCCGGATCTGTCCCCCATTGATCATGTTTGGGACTGGATGAAGCGTCGTCTCACGCGGTCTGCACGTCCAGCACGAACGCTGGTCCAACTGAGGCGCCAGGTGGAAATGGCATGGCAAGCCGTTCCACAGGACTACATCCAGCATCTCTACGATCGTCTCCATGGGAGAATAGCAGCCTGCATTGCTGCGAAAGGTGGATATACACTGTACTAGTGCCGACATTGTGCATGCTCTGTTGCCTGTGTCTATGTGCCCGTGGTTCTGTCAGTGTGATCATGTGATGTATCTGACCCCAGGAATGTGTCAATAAAGTTTCCCCTTCCTGGGACAATGAATTCACGGTGTTCTTATTTCAATTTCCAGGAGTGTAGAACTAAAGAGTGGTTATCGGTTCGTAACAAATGGTACAGCGTTATAAAAGAAGCGTTGTTGTAACACCCCCAGTAAATACGGTGCTGTGGAGCTTAGCACCGCTTGGGATACGGCCAACTGAAGGTTGACGCGGGCGCGGCTGTCTTCCAACCAAAACATTAGAGCCGCAGTGGGCACCAGTGACGTCAGAGGTTGTAGCGCGGCTTCATGAGGGGGTATTACAGGACGATGTGCCACGATCGGAACAGATCTAGCGTTAGAACAGGTGCACCTAACAGTAACAAAATTAGCAGAAATAGTATCAGCGCGCGGAAGTAAAACTGTCTTGAACCCGCATATACACGGCGCCCTATGCGGCAATCGTGGGCTTACTCATAAGTTGGAAATACGAG
This sequence comes from Schistocerca cancellata, assembly GCF_023864275.1. Lineage (NCBI taxonomy): Eukaryota > Metazoa > Arthropoda > Insecta > Orthoptera > Acrididae > Schistocerca > Schistocerca cancellata. The sequence goes on from NW_026047103.1 coordinate 7,504,072, forward strand.
GCGATTTCTGGTTGTTATTATTCATGGTTTACTGTTGTTGTTGTCGACATCTGTTGCCAGCAGCTGACATCAATTTTTCATAATTGAGCTTTTCTCCATTTTGCAGTGAGTAAATGTTCATAGTTGCAGTAATTAAAGAAAAGTAATAAGTTTTTACCGGCAGACTTTCTGTGTACAAAATGTTTGCAAAATGTATTAATTCCACGAACTGATTCGTATTTTAGACGTGGGATGGACCAAAGAACCACTGACGTTCATACCCAATCATATGATCGTCATCAACCGTTGTATCACAATAAGTTACGTCGGTAATAGTTTATTTCTGAGGAAACATGCTTATAACTATACATGTGTAACTTCCTATTTGTATACATAGTACCTTAAGTGGCGGAAGTTGATTTCGCTGCATATTTTGCTTTGCTTTATTTCAGCTTGGTCCAAAGTAGCTTTCGAAATGGCGAGCTGTGATATTCTGTGGCTAAAAGCCAGACTCTTAGAGGATTCACCAGTTGGCAGGAAACGCAACGTGACAACTACCATTTTGCATCACAGAACTTGTATTTTATTAATTATATGGGGTAGTACGAGTACAGTATGTATAAACATACGGTTTGATTCTTATATAAAACTGTTCCCTCACTGCTTGCCAGATGTGTGAATTCTGTCCTCTACCACAGACAATAGCTACGTCCAGTCTCAAGACGTTCCGAAATTCCTCTTATCTTCGGGCTTCAACTCAGTCATTAGCAGGGAATGTGTCCGAATGCCTTCGTCACTTCGTCACAGCCATTGTCGAACCAAAGAATTCAGTTATTTCATAAGCCCACGCGTATAGTAAATGGTCGTGAGAACACACTTGACCTCTTAGCAACAAACAATACTGAGTTAATAACGAGCATCAAAACGTCTGTAACCTCCCCCTCACTTATCGACCTTAATGGCAGTGAAAAATGGAACCACGTGTACCTAATGGGAATTTGGGAAAAGCAATCGTCACCGAAGTTAATTGTCCGCCGCTCGTGGTCTCGCGGTAGCGTTCTCGCTTCCCGAGCACGGGGTCCCGGGTTCGATTCCCGGCGGGGTCAGGGATTTTCACCTGCCTCGAGATGACTGGGTGTTTGTGTTGTCCTCATCATTTCATCATCATCCAGGAAAGTGGCGAAATTGGACTGAGCAAAAGGTTGAGACATTGTTCGGGCGCTGATAACCACGCTGTTGAGCGCCCCACAAACCAAACATCATCATCATCATCACCGAAGTTAATTTGTCGGTAAAGAGGGAGGAAAGGGTTACATCTAAATGAGAGGATAAATGCTAATGAAACTGGTGGAAACTAATTTTTTAAAAGGGGTAAAGTTAATAAAGAAAGTAAATGTGTGGCCGTTACGTTAACAATTAACTAGCGGTAATTAGATATTTGAGATTTGGGGGAAATTACGGTCGCCAGTCCTAAGGACAATTTCTATAGTAACTGAAAATGAAAGGTTATTACAAATAATATTAGCACTAGAAGCGTGGCAACTGAAGGTTGACACGTGTAGTGTTGTAACAATAATGTACCTATAATAATTTTTTTCTTTATGCATTTAGATAAATGTTTCTTTCTGAATTTATGTAAAATAATGTAAATATTATTTTGGATTTTTTTTCCTTTTCGTGTCATGTTAAAGAAACTGTACACAACTTTTGAAATGAATATCATTACTTATGTTAGATTTTAAGCAATTTGATAACCAAAGGAAAATGTATTTAATGTTAAAACTATTGTAAAATGTGAAGATTGTAATTTAAACACTTGGTCCATACGTAGGTAATGCATTAGAATATGTGTAGTAGAAAACCTGTGGTGAATACCCTACCTCTAGGGGCGCGGGAAAAGGTGGATGCAGGCGAGCGCGGAAAAACGCACACTGGCGCGGTTCGGCACAACGGGCTCAGTATTACAGTCGGAGTTGGGCATCGGTCAGAGGAACATGTACTGTACCGAGGAGGCTATCTAGGAAAAGTGGATTCCATTGAGCCTCGGATGGGCCGATTCCGACGACTACTTGGACTACTTGGCATGGCTATATCCTTAGGCACAAAAGTGGAAAAATTACGACGCTAAGAAGAATGAAAGTGCCGATACTGTGAGAGCCTTAGCCGTGCTTGTATGTGTGCTGTGCTGCCCGCTATCTCGCTGCCCGCCATCCGCCGCACCGACGTGCACAGGTCAAACATTTATTTCTTCTTTAGAAGTGTATTTGTGTGGACCAGTGTCGAAACTGGTTTGACTGTTCAATAATAACGTGACTTTTACCAGAATTGCTTTAGCCGTCACTTATCCTTATCATTGACCTAGACAGGGTCCTTACCACATATTGTGCAACCCGAGTATCCCGAATTGAAAGTTTACAGTTAGTAATAAATCATCTGCAGACTAATCTATGCTATAAAGACGTTTAAATTCATGTTTGTTGACGCAGATGTTAGTAAAGAACAACAGTGTGATTAAATTGAAAGATAAATTTTGAATTGAGCTAGCAATGTTATTTAATTCATTTGAGACTGAAAGAATGTTAGTCAATTACTCCAAAAGAGTGACAAAAGAATAGTAATCCATAGGTTGATAATTTTGAGTGTTAATGTACCTTCAGGACTTACTAGTTTCAGCATAACGACCGTTACAGTTTCAGGGCCCCCCCCCCCTTATCTTGCCTATTCTTGCACATTTTGAAGTGTACTGATCAGAATTGAATAGTAAAATTAATTTCTATATTAAACCTAAGTGTATTAGTGTTTTTTCCAGTTTTAATAGTGACATTGTATGTGTGTTTTCAAAATTGATGATTCTAGGGTAATCTATGCCCGATTTCAGTCTGATCAATATACAAAGTGCAGCTCGTAGTAATCATTGCTGTGTAGTGTTGTGTAATTTTAGCTCATCCAAATTAGTACAAAAGAAGAAAACCTTAGTTCAGTAGATTCTTTCTGGTTCTAAATTTTGCCATAAAAACGCAACATTACTACGTGTCATTATGCTTGTACATGCTACCACTTGTACAGGGAAAAACTCACTCAATGCCTAATTAGGCTGGCGACCGTATTATTAATCATTGGTAGTATCTACTGTGTGTACTTCTTGTCCATGCGAACGCGTAATAATACTTTACATTTGCTTGATGCATCACTGTAGTTACTGACTGAATATAAGTCCGAATTGCTTCCATTAGGTACACGCGGTCAACTTATGTACTAAATCCTTGTTTACAAGGTGAAGCCCGTGAACTTATTACAGTACAGGCTTTATTGAGCTAACGCACGTCCGACAGGGCGGTAGTGTTACACGTGGCTTCCCGGTGACAGGACACCCAGTTGTTGTCGGTTATAAACTAACGTAAAGACCGAACAGTGGATGTTCAGTGGCACGAACAGTAATAAAGTTTAGCAAAGTAAACTGCAGTGTGAGTCAAGTATAATAGTGTGGTGTGATTGGCATTCAATATGGACAGGCACGGGGACAGGGTAGATGTGCCGAGCGAAATGGAGAATGCGGCTAGCAGTAGCAGGAGTCTACGCGGCCAGATAACAGATGGCGTTAACGGAAGACAATTGGCGTACATACAATACCATGAACACGTCAACGAACAGATTGAAATGTCGCGATCGCCTCGAACACAGCAAGGGACAAAACAGGAAGTAGAGGGTGACTTTGTAGATGATAGTGGGTACGTGAACGAATCCACTGAAATATTTGATTCACCGCAGATAAAGAAAGAACCGAAAGAAACTTTTGAAGTAGGTTCGGAACACACGGATTCCGTAGAACAAAACAGTGTAAAAATTTTGAGCATGAACGATCTATTTGAACAATTAACCAAACAAATTGCAGGGCAGAATGAGCAACTTCAAAGACAAGTCGGTAATCAGAATGAGCAACTTCAAAAACAAGTCGGCAATCAGGTTAATCAGCTCAAAACACACGTTGACGAGCAGCTCAAAACACAGAATGAGCAGCTAAAAACACACGTTGACGAGCAGCTCAAAACACAGAACGAGCAGCTTAAAATACACGTTGATCAAATTAAAGCACAGGTCAAAGATCAAGGAATTAGAATTAGTAAACAAATAGAGCAGGTAGAACAAAAAGTGGGGAATTTAAGTTCTGTGGTAAATAATATGAAATTTGAAGTTGATACCATTAACAAAAATATGGATACTATGCAGGAAGAAATTGGTAACATTAATAGTAGATTCGATGTTGAAATTCTCAACATCGAAGAGAAAGTAGAACCTCTGGTTGAAACTAAGGTAGACGAAAAAGTTTTCGGTCTTAAAACTGAGATCGTAAATGAATGTCAATACGAAATATCTCAGTTGAAAAAGGTAGTTGTAGACACTGAAAAAGAATTAGGTGAAAAAGTAACCGGATGTGTTCAAAATTGTACGAAAATTCAAGGCAAAATTTTCGATCTAGAGAGCAAAATTAAAGATAGGCCTGGTGTGGTCTGTAATGGCGTACCAATTACGAAGCTGTTAGAAGGCGAAGAACGCTTCGATCCAGCCAAGAAACATAACGGGTGGCATCCGTTAGACTTTATCAAAAATTGCGAGAGAATATTTCCTGAGCACTTGTCTGATCAGGAAAAGATAAATGTAGTAATTAGCGCCTTAGCAGGTGACGCTAAGCGCTGGGGAATAAATTTAGATACCGAACGAATGACGTTCGAAGAATTCAGGCAAAGATTTACGGAAGAATATTGGTCTGAACAAAAGCAGGACCATTTATGGCGCGAATTTATCATGGTCAAACTGCATGATAACAGGGGCAGGAATTCTTTAAAAGATTTCTGTGAATATTGGTACCGAAAATTGACGCATTTAAGAGGCCGAAGATCGGATTCAGAAATTATCTGGGAGCTGTATAAAAAGCTCCCAGAAGATTCAAAGAGGTATGTAGGAAGCAATCATCGTAGCTTCCAAGCATTTCTCGAAAGAGTCGAAGACGAAGATCACTGCCGCGAAAGTCGTGCCAATTATCAAAATTTTGGTAACCGTAATAACCGAAACCATGACGAACGGAATGACGGCGATGGATTTCGCGTCAATGTAATACAGAGAGGAAGAGGTAGAGGAAGAGGCAGAGGAAGTTATCCAGGTCGCGGTCGAGAGTACACCGCGCAAATTAATAACGACGCGGGAAACTAATTTCCGCGAACGTTGCGGGCCAAACGGAAGCGGACAACACATACCGGCCCCGATTTAAGAAAAGATACCGGACCGACTGCAATGTAATGAGACAGGTTAGAGACAGGCGTGAAACGACGCAACGTGTTGTGGCAAGACAAGCGTCAGGTGCGAGCCAGCATGAGTCATATAGGCCGCACAGAATACTCCAGGTTAACGGGCGAGTGGAGCATCAGAGGGCAACGGCCCAGCCTAGAGGAACATCTGTTCAGAGAGAAGCCGCTAGCAATACGGCAGCAGTAGGTGCGGACGTAGCCGTAAGAGATAATGAAAATTTGACGAGTGATAATTCCGTGGCAAAGGAAACAATAAATGAGACTGTGAGTACACAGGGAGTTGCGGTTAGCAGTGTTCGCAATGTGGTAAAGGGCGATAATGAATTAGCAGAAGTAACTGATTGGCGTGTGCAGATCGACGATCTGTACAAGGGCCTAAAGCAATGTGAGTGGGAGGATTTTAAGAAGGAGGATGAGGCGAAGAAATTAGTTAATAAAAAGGGAAATGATAGGGGCGTCAATAAAGTGACGTGGCCCAAATTTGAAGAAGGAAGAATAAATAGCGCCGCGAAAAGTACGCGTGCTGCCGATAAGAGGAACGTTAATGATAGGAAGGATTTGGAGGATGAAATCCTCAGCATTGATGAAGAAATAACTTCTGCTAACAATCCGCCAATAGTGCAAGCTGCTACCGAGAGGCACCGTGGAGAAGGGGCAGATGATTACATGAAAGTAATTAAAGTCCACGAGGATTACACCGAATATGAAGTCACAGTAGATGTAAATAAAGCTGATGATGAGGCCGTTTCGCCAAAAGAGGAGATTGAATTAAAATCTAAGCCTGACGACAATACCGAGGAGGAACTTAGTGCCTGTCTCAGAAAAGCCTTTATGTTAGAACCTGAAAGCGATCCAGAATGGTCGGATTCCGACGATAGTTCAGATGATGAAAGATACGCTAATACAGACAAAATTGAATATACTAACTTTCCCTGTTGTGCAAAAGTAGCGTACTTAAGCGAATCTGAAGTGGAGGAAGAGAGTAGTGATGACTCTAGTGAAGATGTATTTTTAGGTGTAAAAGAAAGTGAATATACTTTTACTGAAAGAGGGTATGAGAAAATCAGTGAAAATAAAGGGGATGTAGTTAAGTACGATAGTGTACCTAACGATGACGAAGTATCAAAACAAAATCCAGATGTTGTGACTGAACAAAGAAAGAAAGAGCCGCCTGACGACTCAGTGTTTATTTTGCGAAGAGTTCAAGTGAGCAAAGACTTTGAACTCCAGAGGCCTAAGAAGCCACCAGACTTAAGTGACTGTTTTATGAACCATAAAAGACTGCCTTGTTAATAAAGAGATGAGCAGGGGCAGGATGCTGTATTTGTAGATATTATTAATATTATGCATTACTTGATTGTTACTATAGCTCAGTGTTATCTGAAATGGAATTATTGTTTTGTTGAATTAGAGCCTGGGGCAGATTCATATTGGATTTCGAGAATGTCATGAACACATTACATCATGAAACTATAGGGTTCCCACCGGAAGAAATTTTGTTAGGTAAAAGTAGTAAAAGTTTAATTGAAGAAAAATTAGAGTTTCCACCTTGTACAAGTTTGGGATTGAATCAAAAGAAAGAATTGGTAATAAAAAGGACAAAGCAAAAAGCCGAATCTAGATCTAGAAGACACGATAAGAATCTAAAAGTTTCAAAATTTAAAATTGGAGATTATGTTCTTCTAAAAACCCACGAAAAATCTAGTGAACTAAACCATGAAATTTCAAAATTTAAGTATATTTATAATGGACCATATATAATACAGAATATTCCACACGACAATGCTTACTACCTGATCTACCCAAAATCCAAAAGACCTTTAGGTGTAAGAAATATTGTGGATCTGAAACTGTATGTCCCCAGGAACGAGTAATTGTGCTGTATTTTATGCTGAAACCAAGTTATTTGAAATGTAACTAATCTTTGTAAATGTTTGTATACCATTGAAAGTTTGCTAATGTAGTTATGTGAGTTTCAGATTACCAATTGTACTGTAACTGTGAAAATGTATGGAGGAAAGGATTGAAAAGAAAGGATAAATGCTATCAGCCAGATAAAAGATGGAACTGTCTAAAATGAAAATGGGCAGTGTATGAACCATAATATGAAGGACTGCCAAATACCAATGAGGGCAGATATATAGTCGATGGAAAATAGTAAATGTAATCCAGAGGATGTGACAATATGAAGTGAAATGGACTGCCCAAATCCACATTATAGGCAGCAAATATGTGTAGATAATTTTCTGAAAAATTTGTGTGTGTGTTTTGTTTAATAAGTTAAGAAATGGACTGCTATTCAAAGCAAGCAGCGACAAATTATCTTATAGTGTATAAGAGATATGCATTTGTTTTTGTAGTTAAATGTTTGCATTCCAGAATGTTAAATTATTTCTTTAAGAAATTTGGGAAAAAATGATTAAATTGCTATTTTAGTAATGTTAGGATGGGAAGTTGGACTGTGCAAAAGGCACTTAAGTAAATAACGAGATATTGGTCTTGGTACGTTAAAATAGTGTAAACCTATATACAGTGAGTGGAAGGAAATATGTAGTGTAAATCTTCTTGAACATTTACGTAAAGATTCAGAACCAGTGTATCATTGTTAAATTTAGTGTTCCCATAAAATTTAGACTTAAGAAAATTTTCTGGAAACAGGGGCATGTGTAACAATAATGTACCTATAATAATTTTTTTCTTTATGCATTTAGATAAATGTTTCTTTCTGAATTTATGTAAAATAATGTAAATATTATTTTGGATTTTTTTTTCCTTTTCGTGTCATGTTAAAGAAACTGTACACAACTTTTGAAATGAATATCATTACTTATGTTAGATTTTAAGCAATTTGATAACCAAAGGAAAATGTATTTAATGTTAAAACTATTGTAAAATGTGAAGATTGTAATTTAAACACTTGGTCCATACGTAGGTAATGCATTAGAATATGTGTAGTAGAAAACCTGTGGTGAATACCCTACCTCTAGGGGCGCGGGAAAAGGTGGATGCAGGCGAGCGCGGAAAAACGCACACTGGCGCGGTTCGGCACAACGGGCTCAGTATTACAGTCGGAGTTGGGCATCGGTCAGAGGAACATGTACTGTACCGAGGAGGCTATCTAGGAAAAGTGGATTCCATTGAGCCTCGGATGGGCCGATTCCGACGACTACTTGGACTACTTGGCATGGCTATATCCTTAGGCACAAAAGTGGAAAAATTACGACGCTAAGAAGAATGAAAGTGCCGATACTGTGAGAGCCTTAGCCGTGCTTGTATGTGTGCTGTGCTGCCTGCTATCTCGCTGCCCGCCATCCGCCGCACCGACGTGCACAGGTCAAACATTTATTTCTTCTTTAGAAGTGTATTTGTGTGGACCTGTGTCGAAACTGGTTTGACTGTTCAATAATAACGTGACTTTTACCAGAATTGCTTTAGCCGTCACTTATCCTTATCATTGACCTAGACAGGGTCCTTACCACATATTGTGCAACCCGAGTATCCCGAATTGAAAGTTTACAGTTAGTAATAAATCATCTGCAGACTAATCTATGCTATAAAGACGTTTAAATTCATGTTTGTTGACGCAGATGTTAGTAAAGAACAACAGTGTGATTAAATTGAAAGATAAATTTTGAATTGAGCTAGCAATGTTATTTAATTCATTTGAGACTGAAAGAATGTTAGTCAATTACTCCAGAAGCGTGACAAAAGAATAGTAATCCATAGGTTGATAATTGTGTTAATGTACCTTCAGGACTTACTAGTTTCAGCATAACGACCGTTACAGTTTCAGGGCCCCCCCTTATCTTGCCTATTCTTGCACATTTTGAAGTGTACTGATCAGAATTGAATAGTAAAATTAATTTCTATATTAAACCTAAGTGTATTAGTGTTTTTTTCCAATTTTAATAGTGACATTGTATGTGTGTTTTCAAAATTGATGATTCTAGGGTAATCTATGCCCGATTTCAGTCTGATCAATATACAAAGTGCAGCTCGTAGTAATCATTGCTGTGTAGTGTTGTGTAATTTTAGCTCATCCAAATTAGTACAAAAGAAGAGAACCTTAGTTCAGTAGATTCTTTCTGGTTCCAAATTTTGCCAAAAAAACGCAACATTACTACGTGTCATTACGCTTGTATGTGCTACCACTTGTACAGGGAAAAACTCACTCAATGCCTAATTAGGCTGGCGACCGTATTATTAATCATTGGTAGTATCTACTGTGTGTACTTCTTGTCCATGCGAACGCGTAATTATACTTTACATTTGCTTGACGCATCACTGTAGTTACTGACTGAATATAAGTCCGAATTGCTTCCATTAGGTACACGCGGTCAACTTATGTACTAAATCCTTGTTTACAAGGTGAAGCCCGTGAACTTATTACAGTACAGGCTTTATTGAGCTAACGCACGTCCGACAGGGCGGTAGTGTTACAGTGTGAAAACTGAAAGTTTGTCAGAAGTAATAAATTTCGCTACACTCTGACTTAATTTAGCAAAAGAATTAATAAAACCGGAAAATCGAAAGTTAATTTAGTGACTGAAGTTAATAGTGAGCTTTCTTTCTGAAGCACATCGAAATTCAGTAACATACGGTTAGTCTTGGGCTACCTCAACAATCATTTCAAAAGCTACTTAAATCTACGCAATTTAGAAATAAGAGATTTAACTTTGAACTAGAATTATATGATTCTGAACAATTAACAATAGTAAAATTTAGTACGTACCAAGCTGAGCTGCAGTCACAGGTAAGCTAAAATACGGTAACGAAACTCGCACTCTTAATTTGTGCTAGTGTAATCTAACTATTGTAGCCAGCTATGACTACTTTAACTGAACTTTGAAATTAAAGCAGCGAAATTGTATTATATTGTACTTTAATGCTGGCGTCTGAATTTCAACCACACTCGGGTTCATTTCGGAAAAGGTAGTGACCCTGCTTGGCAATGCAATTGGGACAATGAGCAACAAAGGTTCATGCTAAGTTGCTGTAATTTTGCGATGCAACAATTTTAAAAGTTTGAAAAGCTGAGGTCTGCCATACAGTTCTAAAACTTTACGTGCTTCCAGTCTTCCTTGTTGGTTGATTGAAGGTTTGAAGCCGTCGATCGAGGAGGTGGCGACAGTCACTCATTGTCGGCCGTCGCTGTTGCAGAAGCTGGATGTTGGCGCGCCTTCTTCTCGACACGGTCACCAGACGAAACGGGCTCTTGATGTGCGCCAGCTAATGCTTCCCGTCCGCGACACCATGTCAGAAACTATCATCGCAAGTCGAGCGCAATTACATGCTGCCAAACCCCGAAAGCGCGGCAAATCGCGCGAGCTTCGCACAACACACCTGCTCCACTCGCTACTCCAGCCAGACTCCCTCTGCTCAGCCCGCGCTCCACGCGGCCGAGTTAACACTACCAAAGATCCCACACACTTTGATTCTTCACACGACCTATCGATGTAATCGTTCGATAGCAGTTTTCCTTAGGCAAGACCCAGCGTAAAAGTACAAATAATATTTACGAAACAAACCAATTATACATCGACATAAATGCATAAATATATATATATATATACAAATAGTAAAACAATTACAATATGTGAAGACACAGAAATGTCATATCTTGAGGTAACAAAAATAAGGAAAACAAATTTATAGTACAATAGATGGAAATAGGAGGATATGCATTTCCGGCGTTACACGTCCTCTTTTAGAACACTGCTGCGCGGCGGGGGCTCCTTACCAGAGAGGGCTGACGGAGTACACCGAAAAAGTTCAAAGAAGGGCAGCACGTTTTGTATTATCGCAATATATGGGAGAGAGTGTTACTGAAATGATAGAGGTGTGGGCTGGACATCATTAAAAGAAAATCTTTTTCGTTGTGATTGAATCTCCTCACGAAATTCGTATCTCCATCTTTCTTATCTGAATGTGAAAATATTTCGTTGACACCGACCTACATAGGAAGGAACGATGACCACGATAAAATAAGGGAAAACAGAGCTCGTACGGGAAGATATAGGTGTTCGTTCATTCTGCGCGCTGTACGAGTTTGGATTAATAGAGAATTGTGAAGGTGGTTCGATGAACCCTCTGCCAGGCACTTAAATGTGGTTTGCAGAGTATCCATGTACATGTACAATGCCTGGCATTTCGTCGTCGTTCCGCCTGGCACTGCCGGGGCAATAGCTGCAGAGCTACGGGAACAATGGCGTCTTCAATGTGACAAATGTCATATACACATAAATTTAAACATATGCTTAAGCGAACACTATTATCACAATTTCATGATAGCTACACAAGAGAACAATAATTAATACGGGTATACAGAAACTTCGAGCTCTCAGAAGTTTTTAATTTGCATAAAGGACCATGTGAGAAATCAAATTCCCCTTCGAGTATCGCAGGTTAGCGCCATTTAGTGTGCTTACGTGGATACGCTCTTGAAATATCCTAAGTGCATCGTGGAAATGGGCTTCAAGAAACAGTTCACAGTTCCATAAACATACTGTCGTAGCGCTGCTGCAGGGATGCAGCGCGTAATATGGGGATTTCAGAAGGCAGCAGCGACCGTGCAGTAGCCACACCTTGACAACGGCCGAGGAGCACTCGACTGAAAGCTTGTGGCTTCTTAACTACACTACTGGCCATTAAAATTGCTACACGACGAAGATGACGTGCTACAGACGCGAAATTTAACCGACAGGAAGAAGATGCTGTGATATGCAAATGATTCAGACCTTTCACACAAGGTTGGCGCCGGTGGCGACACCCACAACTGTAAGTAGGCTGTTTAGGTTTTCTTATTGGCAACGTTACGTAGCGCTCTTTATGAAAATCACTGGATGTGCTGTGTGCAGTCTGTGGCTAGTTTGCATTGTTGTCTGCCATTGTAGTGTTGGGCAGCTGGATGTTAACAGTGCGTAGCGTTGCGCAGTTGGACGTGAGCCGCCAGCAGTGCTGGATGTGAGGAGAGAGATGGCGGAGTTTTGAAATTTGTAATACTGGATATCATGAACTGCTATATACATAATGACTTTTGAACACTATTGAGGTAAATACATTGTTTGTTCTCTATTAAAATCTTTCATTTGATAACTATGCCTTCCGTAGTTTGAATCTTTTATTTAGCTGGCAGTAGTGGCGCTCGCTGTATTGCAGTAGTTCGAGTAACGAAGATTTTTGGTGAGGTAAGTGATTTGTGAAACGTATAGGTTAATGTTAGTCAGGGCCATTCTTTTTTAGGGATTTTTGAAAGTCAGATTGCGTTGCGCTAAAAATATTGTGTGTCAGTTTAAGCACAGTCATGTATAATTTTTCTAAGGGGACGTTTCATACAACATGCTGACAAGAGGAAAATTTCCAACCAATTTCTCATACACAACCAGCAGTTGACTGGCGTTGCCTGGTAAAACGTTGTTGTGATGCCTCATCTAAGGAGGAGAAATGCGTAGCATTACGCTTCCGACTTTGATAAACGTCAGATTGTAGCCTATCGCGAAAGCGGTTTATCGTATCGCGACATTGCTGCTCGCGTTGGTCGACATCCAATGACTGTTAGCAGAATATGGAATCGGTGGGTTCAGGAGGGTCATACAGAACGCCATGCTGGATCGCAACGGCCTCTTGTCACTAGCAGTCGAGATGACAGGCATCTTATCCACATGGCTGTAACGGATCGTGCAGCGACGTCTCGATCCCCGAGTCAACAGATGGGGACGTTTTCAAGACAACAACCATCTGCACGAACAGTTCGACGACGTTTGCAGCAGCATTGACTATCAGCTGGAGATCATGGCCTTACCCTTGACGCTGCATCACAGACAGTAGCGCCTGAGATGGTGTACTCAACGACGAATGGCAAAACGTCATTTTTTCCGATGAATCCAGGTTCTGTTTACAGCATCATGATGGTCGCATCCGTGTTTGGCGACATCGCGGTGAACGCACATTGGAAGCGTGTATTCATCATCGCCATATTGGTGTATCACCCTGTGTGAT